>NC_143157.1:21817291-21978822 GCF_041381405.1 Jatropha curcas
AAATCAACACATCTTAAATTTTGAATCAATCTTCATAGAGTAAAAATGTAAACTTGAAGCCTATTACCATTTCTTCACCAATCTAGCTCCACAATGTGAATTCAATACACTTCTAATTGTAAATTGCATTGCTAAATCACCAAGTGATCAAGCCCTGCTCTTTTATTGATGGACTACAAAATATTACCACATACATGTTCAAACTGAACAAACAAGTGATCTTGAAAATGACATGTTCGATCCATGCATAACTTCATTCTGAAGATAAAACCTTTAGGAAACACAAGGAAATATTATTAAATGAATCAATTTATTAATACTGATAGCATTCATCCTGAGGAAATCTACACTTTTAACAAAACAAGCTTTGGGATAGTACTGCCAGTATAACATCAAGTGTAAATGTAATTGTCAACATAGATACAAGGAAACACATTTTTTTTTCATAATAACTATTAAATGTTATTCTAAGTAGAATCTCTAAGACTGTTCAAAGAAGACCAAAGGCGTTGAACAGAATAACATCTATGGCACATTGGTGCAGAATCAAGAAATATCTTATAGCAGTACTGCATCAACAATTTTTTTGCTTGGCCATATATCAACAACCTAGTACACGCATCAACACCAACTCTGAGTAGACACACTACTAAATTCTAAAACAAACAATAAACAAGGAAATAATGAAAATTGAAAGCTCAGCACTTCAAATAACGAGTATAAGTAAATATTGACAGTTCACCAAGTGAAGCAGGAGAAATAAATAATAGACAAACAAAATTCAGTTAAAAACCACACCTCTGGGCTCCATACAGCACAGTGTTGATGAACCCAGATTCCAGCAATACCATGTCGGTCATTTATCGGGCCCAATAGGCGACCAAGCCACCCAGGTTCATCACCAAATCCATCCCATACATCATAGTTGGGATCCTCTGAAGCTGATGAACCACTGTATGTCTCATTTTCGCTTTCACCAGCATCTTGCATCAACCTCTTTGGTGGTTTACCATCATTACCACATCCACACAAACCACACCTTCTCCCTTGTTTAATCCGTGGCCTAGCAAGAGTATGCAAATCATGCTTCAATTTGGCAGGCTTCTCATCTTTTTCAACCTCCAAGGGAAATTCATTAACCTCAGCACCTCCTTCCTTAACAGGATCCTTCAACTCTTCCATAGGAGGCCCAATAACTTCAATAACATCTGTTTCATTTTCCACGTCCATCCCATCCTCCAACTCCTTGATTTTGTCATTCTGCTCCACATTATCATTTCCATCAGGGCTTTTCTCCAGCTCCAAGTCAAGCAATTTCTCTTTTTGCTCTGGTTCATTTAACCCTGACGATACAGCATCACCATTCACTGCCTCTCCCTCATTTCCACCGCCCATTGCATCAACTAAAACCGGCATATGCTCATCAGCCTCATTTCCCACTGCCTCCCGGCCATTACCACCACCTATTTCACTATCTAAAACTGTCATACCCTTATTGGGCTCATTCCCCTCCACTTCCATCTCATCCTTTTCACTCTCATTTTTCCCTATTGACTCCTGACCTTCATCTTTCTCACTCACATCTTCATGCCCACTTGTTCCACCCTCGTTCATTTCATTTGGCAAACCATTTACAGCCTTAACCCTCCCCAGCCTCTTAGACCTCACAACCATCAACTTCTCACCATCCAAATCTCCTTTCTTCTGAGCCAATTCACCTCCCACCGTATCCATTTCATCAAAAAGCTTTCTTCTCCCACTTGTCTCACCTCTCTCTCCAGTCGCCACATTCCTACCCCTCGATCTCAAACGCGACCTCCAATTGCCCGGTGTATCCAAATCCTCTAATTTCTCACTCTCCTCTTCCTTCACACTCTTGAAACTACTTCCACCGTTTCTGTTAACACCCGAAGCTACATTCTTACCAATCTTCTTTCTTTTTTTAACCGGAGGAGGTGACACATCGAGCACAACAGGTGCCCGGCGAACTCTTGAGCTCCGGCGAAGGTCCGACTGGGCATCCAGGGCAGGCCCAGACGGGGACCCCCCTCTCCGCTCATTGGATTCACTATGGTTTTGATTATAGACATTTTCGCATATGGCATCAAGTCTTTTGTGCTTCTTTCGAAGCCTACTACCCGTCGAGCTAAAGTCCCTTGGCTTCGGCGAAGAAACCGAAGCCGATTTCAATTGCATGACCTGAGCAATATCACACCTGCAACTGATAACTTTTTCTATAAATTTAATGTACTTTACATAGATCTTCTTGTTTGATCAATTGTGCGTTAGACTACCAAGGAACCAGGGGAAAAATCATTAAGACTGAGACGCAACTCGGTGAAGTTACCGGGTTGGATCAGTCCGGCTCGTGAATGCAATTGCAAATTTGAACTTACAATCGAAACAAACCCTAGACATCCATTTTTGGCTGAGAGCTCTTCATTGGGTTCCGTGATGATTTTGGGAAAATTAAGAAATTTCTCTGCGAAAGAGGAGACTCTAATATCTGATAGACATCACCACGCGCGCGATTAAATTAAGTGACGGCACGCGATTAAACCATCAATGCAACATAAATTTGTTTTATAAGGAATTTGGCGACTGAATTTCAGAAAAGATAAGCATGAAGCTAAATCTCTTTCTCAAAAAAAAAAAAAAAAATGAAGCTAAATCTTTCTCAGTTTCAATAACTTTCATCGGTTTATTATTAATTATTCATTTCCTAATTAAACACAATCCACAATTTTCTAAATCAATCTTTATCATTTTTTAATTAAAAAATGTTTTATTTTATTTAAAGTTTTTATAATCAAAAGCGACATTTGTGCTATTTTTAACACTGAAATTGATTTTAATTTGTAAATAACAAAATTTTTGTTTCCAAATAATTTTAGTTTACTTTTAAATTAGAATTTATGATTTAAATTATAAATGTATGTGCGCCTTGTTGAAAAATCTCTTGGACACAGAGAGTAAAAACAGATAGAGACGGTTTTATGAAAACTTAGGTCATCTTCTGTGAAATTAACTATTGTAAATGAATTTTGATAATCAATTTCATGGATTCACGGAGTAATGTTTCATAATCAATTTCTCTCAAACTCTAAAACAATACATTAGTAAATACAGGATTAGTTTACCTAAACTGAATTCATGGTATATTCATGGATCAAATCAATGAATATAAATTTTGATAGAAAGTAAGTAATTTTGATTAAAAATTACCTAGGTCGGATCCATGGTTCACCTATGTATCAAATAAATGAAAATAAGAAATTTTTATAAATTATTACTATTTTATCATTTTTTTTTCTAATGTATAATTAGAAATACTCCCGTTTTAATAAAAATTTTATTTTTATTAGTTTGGTTCATTGGTGGGATCATGAACCTGATTTAGGTAAGTAAATCCATTTTGACCATCCACTCGTAAAAATGATATATGTGAACAATTTTTTTAAAAAAAATATATATTTATATTGGTTTGGTCTATCGATAGTGCCGTGAACTTTATCTAGATAAGTATAATCCAATAAAAATAATGTTAAACCTAATGAAAAATAAAAATTGTTGCCCAACAAGTGCGAATAGTCTTCTAGAGACTACAATTAACATTATTAGTTGTTTTAAAAGTTTCCTAATATTTTTGTTTGACCAATATGATGTGTGTTATTTATTGCCTAATATCTCAAAATACTCTGAACTTTAGGAGCGTTTATAATTTCACTCTAATGTAACATTTTTATCAATTTTATTTTAATTTTGATCTTTTGTAGCAATAACACCCTCAATTAGGACTAAGGATGAAATTAAAAATAAAAAAAATATTTTCATCCATTTTTAATCATCATGGTGATACTAATAAAAATTAAAAAAAAAAATCTATTAGTTTATCCAATTGACGTTATACTGATTAAATTTTTAATTTTAAAATAAATGAACTAGTTAATAATTTAATGATAATTTTTTATTTCTTAACAAAAAGTTTTCAAATATGGCATAAAAGTTCAATCAATAAAATATAATTTTTCCATTACGTGTTTTGTTTTCATATTATCTATACGATAATAATAAAAATTTCTAATTCTTAATTCTTAATTATTTTAATTGCATATTAAATATCATATTTTTAAAATTATAAATGACTAAATGTGGATATAATTTAATACTCAAATGACATTTAAAATTTTGTTTTTATTATTGTTTTTTTATTTATAACAATAGGACACTATACTTAGAAAAGAATGAATATATTTTTAATATATTATCGCTACAAAAGATCGAAATCAGGGTAAAATTGATAGAAAAATCAAAATAAAGTGAAATTACAAAAATTTGCAAAGTTTAGAGTATTTTAATATATTAAGCTCACTATTTATTAAGTTCAAATATTTTTACAATAAAAATATTGGTCATCAAGTTCAAACGGTAGTGATTTTATTTTTGGTAGGAAAATGAGACAATTAAAGGCTAATTAAAACCATTCCGAATATAGGCAATACCCGAAATATCATGATTAAGCCAAACTATAATTTTCGGAGGGGATTCTTCAAGAACTCGAACACCCAAATCTAAAGAATGTATCGCCTTAGAGAGCTGGTCAGCACACATATCCATCTCCCGGAAAATATGAACAAGCACAAAATGGTTGAATTGAGAAATCAGCCGCTGAATATAAGCAACTAAACAACAAAGTGCAGCCGGAGGAGAAAGAATGCCGTTAAACATTTACTCGACAACTCAAGATTCATTGCTAACTTTTCAATTCATGAATGTTAAGCCCTAATTTATTTTAGTCATTAGCAGTAATTGAATATCTAATAATTACTCAAAATTCACCAAGCACCAAAAATATGAAACACAAATTCAAAAGATAAACCTAAAGGGTTCTAAAAATACTTGTATTGGTGCGGTCTAAGATAGCCTTCATCGGCTCCCTTCGTGGTCGTCTATCAAAAATTTCTTATTAAAGCTTAAAAAACTAATAATGATTAGGATATAATTTTAAAAATATGTATAATTAGCCCAAAATTTTATTATAAAATTTACTTTGGATATATTCAACTTGAAAAAAAAAGTAAACTCTTAAATGTTTAAAATAAAATTTTAATATATATATATATTAAAATAAATAGAAAATTATAAGGTTCTTCTTTTGTTCAGTATTCTATTTTTCTATTTTTAGAAATTTTCTTTATTTTATTGTGTTCTGATTGGACAATTTCAATTTATTTTATTAAAATATTTAATAGTATAATTGATGTTTTTATTTTTTATTATATGCTAATTATATTAAATCTTAAACACCTGGTGAGTAGTAAAGAATTAAGTAAAGAATTACTAATTAAAGGAATGAGAAATACATAAATAAATATATAAATGAAAATATAGATTTTTATAATTAAAATTTAGATAAAAACATTGAATAAAGATATTTAAAGAATTCTTTTTTTATTATATATCCTTTTTTAAATTTCAAATAATCAATTATATTTTTTGAGATTTTAAATACATTTTAAATTGTAAAATATTTTATCATAATAATCATTCAACGAAAGTATAAACAAAAATAAAATTCTAGATGTTCTCTCCTTTTATTTTTATATATTTTTTTTTGAAATTTTTAAAATTTTATTTTATTTTGCAATTTGATTGGAGCTTGAATATATTTTTAAATTTTATTTATAATTATTTTAACTGCTATATAAATTATTATGAGTTTAAAAACTTTAAATTATTTAATTTAATTAATATTTTTAAATTAATTATATTTAGATAATGTAAGTAACACGTGCAGATCAATGACAAATTATTAAAATAACAATACTACATAAGTATAAATAAACATTTCTCATTTATTTTAAAACCCGAAAATTTTTAAAAATAAAAATTCATAAAATATATATGTTGATTAGAGCCTAGACGTAATAATATTGTAATGTGCAACTAGTGATTACGCTTTTCTTTCGATAGTGAATGCACGCGTTGAGAAGAAAGTGGTGCTTATAAGAAGATTTCTTTTTCCCTTTTCCCATTTGTCTCTGAGCAAAAATTGCCGCCAAATATATATATTGTTGGGATTAGATTTCGTTAAGCATAGCATCTTTCTCATCCACGTATATTATTTACTGTACTTAGAATAATAACTATACATTCTCAACTATTCTAAAAAAAAAAAAAAACATACTACAGATCCAAAATGCAAGAAGAAAAATATTCATTACCAACATACGCATAAAAATCAATTATAATTTTTTAACCAATACATATATTTCCTTTTAAGAATCTTTAGATGACATTATTTTATATTAGAATAATTAGGAATGTAAATGAACTGAGTCGGCTCGCGAGTTATTCAAACTCGACTCAAAAAAAGTTAAAAATGGTTTGACTCGAATAGAGCCCGAGTCCAAGCTCGAGCCCAATGGTATTCAGCTCGAAAGCTCGTCGAGCCTTATCAAACTTATAGATATATATATATATATATATTATTTATTTTAGACTTACTAAAGTCTCGAATCTCAAGCCGACCCTGGCAGGTTCGAGTTTGGCTCGGCTCGGCTCGTCTATAGCCCTAAGAATAATGCTGTATATCAATATAGCCGAGCATAATTTAGTAAAACCGACCAGATATTCACTCCCATGTATCAAGATCAACTTAAAGGAGATCTGAAAGTATAATCAACTTTAATTTTAATTTTAATTATTAACGAACCATTAACTTTCTTGTGCTAATTAGCATCTGGTCATAGTTTTCAAATTTGGACTAGTGTACAAATATATAGAATGGAAAGCCACCAAAAAGAAGAATTCGAGTTATTAATATTTTGTTATTTACACAAATTATGCCTCACATAAACAGTTCAGTTGAGAAGAAGCAAGCAGTAACTACCTTATGCGGTTCTTATATAGAAAATTAACATTCCCAGAAACAGGATTCCTCCTAGCAGTAATGGGTATCACAGCGCCATCTGAAAGCATTCGTAGTAGAACTTTCGCTATATTTTTAGTGTCATCGATCCCAAGATGATGACTTCCCTGCATTGGTATTTTCAGCTGCTCCATCATCGTCCTCATTCCTCTGGCCTATCATCCACAAAAAAGCAAAAAACACAGAAAAACAATCACCAACTCTCTAAAAATGGAGGGGCCTCCATCCCAACTCTAACAGAAACTATAATGAAGGCCAAATTAGGAACACAAGAACATAAGAACCCAATGTCCAGCATCCATCAAAACAATGACCAAGGTCTACTTCAAAAAAAGAAAAAGAAGAAAAAGAAAAAGATGAAGCCTGCTGCATAAGCAGGAACCTGGATCTCCTATAGAGAAATCAGCATTGTAGTTTGGTTAGCATCACATTCATGCTCTAAATCTTCAGCATGGTTTGCTCAAGTGTCAACAGCACCTAACCAAAAGTAAGCCCTCAAGAAGTTTTTACTTTAGCTACTGAAACACTAATTTTTAAACTTCGTGATGCCAAATCAAAAGAAAGGATACATGGATGGTATTTTATGAATAAGATCATAACAAAAAAAGACTTGCCTCTTTTCTTGGTTTATAAAAATTTTGATAAACGTCTTTCAGATTGATCCACTCCATAAAGTACGGAGGAAGCTTTATCTTTGACACTTGGCATTGCTGAGGAACCTGTGTTTTCACATCCCAATTTCCACTGATACCAGCACAGCAAAGACATATCAGCAAATTATATGGAAAAATTCTTTAACTCAATTAAGTATTGTGAAGTTAATATAGGCAGAAAACCAGTTCATCCTTTTGAAGCTTTGCAACCTTCAATAGTCATGCTACATAGACGGAGTTTCTAGTTCAATGTTTGAAAATGCACTGGATGACTAGTTTGCATGCACTTTTTGATGGGAGCTAATGCAGAAAAGTTGTCTGAATAAATAACAGTAAACATTGGCATTGCTATTATAGACCCTTTTAGTGTCATATGTCTGAGGGATCTCAGCATGAACGATAATAAAATCAGATGAGTTACATGCTCGTGTTTGTTGATGGGTGTAAGATCTGTGGGGTGAGTGAAAACAAATGAGAGATGTTACCAAAAAGAACCCATTGATTAAGTAGATGCCATGGAGATGGCATCTGGTTTGAGGCAAGTGTTGTAATTAGACATTTCATTCCAAAACCAATTACACTCACCAAGTTACAAATGCTGCTCGATTAAGAAGTCCACCATGTTTCTTGTCCCATAAATGGTGATGGGTCAACCAAGCTTCAAATTCTTGAACAACTTCATTAAATGGGAGAGCTGTGTCATGCCAAACACTGCAAATGCGAATTAGATACCAGAAAATCCCCAAGAACACAGGCAAATACGCAACACAAAGTATAACTATAAATAAATAAATAAAGCCACATTTGGAACAAAATGAATGCATTGCAAATTTATTTTTGCATCTGGAATTGCTTGTAATTTTACTTTTAGCATAACAAGCATGGTACTTATAACTAAGCAAGATACAATATTACTCAATTAACCTAAGAATAAAATACCCTATACTTAATTAAAACAAGTTACCCTCTACTTAATCAACATGCAGTGAAGTACAGTTACAGTTTTAGATGGTGAAAAAAGTCAATTATGTACGAACTAGCTACAGAAAACTGCTGGCTTAACAGCCCATGATATTCACATTCTATCATCAGTCAAGATCACCATTTGAGTTTTCCAAATACAATCAGTTCACAGCTGTCACATATTATGCATTAAATTGTGGGTAAGCACAAGTACAAATCTCAGGAGCAGCTCCAAAATCATCTGAGAGTTTTTCTAACCATTAAATTCTCTGCATAAGTTGATAAGATTCTGTTGACCATCTGTAATATTGTTAAGACAATATTAAGAATGAAATGATTGAAGCATACATAGAGCATACCGATCAACTCCGAACTTGCCATATTTGTTCTCAATATATTCATTTATTCTTTGTTCGCTCATGGCAGAGGGCCTAACAAACCTGTGATAAGTAGCAACAAACTTTAAGAATAAAGAATAAGGCAATCCATCAAGCTGCAAAGATATAAATAACTGCCACTAAGAATCACTATGGATGAAGCAAAATATAAAAATATGATACTCTCCCAATATTATTATCACAATAAAATCTCGCTTCATTAACAGGCAACAAAACAACATAGCAAACAATGCCTGTAACTTGAGCATTCTTAAAGATCAAGTTATGAAGAAATGGAAATTAACCTGTGGAACAAATCTACAACGGCCAATGTTTGTGCATCTATTATTAATATAGGAAACTCAAGAATCTCAACTTTCCCCTCCAAATCAAAGACCAAGAAAAAATCAAAATCTTGAGGGCGCTTGCGTTCAAAGTCAGCAACATTCATCAAGAGGTCCCTAGAGCAATCATGATTAAACGTCTCTAGGTGGGTAGGATCATCCATCTGGATAACATAGTAATTTCTATTAATATAACAATTCAAAAACTAATCATTTCAAAACTTAATTATAAAGCCAACAATACACACACACATACACACACTTGGATTGAAAATCGAAGACTCCAGTAGCACTAAGCCATATCTATCTCATTGGCAGACAACAAAGTTCACATGGAGCCACTAAAACGGGAAAAAGTCATTTATTCGTTAAAACCATGACATAAAAACTAATTAGACGGACCTAAGCAGCAAGTCTTGTTCTGTCCTCACACCCACTAGTGAAAGGAAAAAAAACGACAACGCAAAGCAGTTCGGTGGAATTTAAAGTCCTGAAATTTCTGTGTGAGGACTATCCGCCAGCCGCATAAGCGCATTATTACATTGTAAACACAAAACTAAAGCAAGTATAAAAAGATATACAAGATATACGTAAAGGGCTAAAGGCAGTCAAGAACACATAATAAAAGAAGAGACAATTGATCAAACAGGTTGTATACGATAGTTAAAGCTCCATTGTTGGATAATTTTCGCTTTACCTTGGTGCACTTGCCTTGTGTAAAGTACAAGCACATGGGCCTCCAGCGATAACTAGTATCATCAATACGGGTAGGAATTGAAGAAGGAGAAGAAGAAATTGAATGAGAGAAATTAGCATGAGTTGCATAACTAGCAGTGACATTACCAAATGTGGGGACTGTTTGGCATATGGGTTTCATTTTGAAGATTGGGATCATGCGATATGAAGGACGTTTAAACAGAGGAACCTTAAGGAAAGACATAGCTGATAGCTCGCCTTCTGTTGCTTGAGGTTTTTGAGGTCAAGAGAAGGTTGCGTCTTTTGGATATCGTTTTTTTTTTTTTTTGATAATTTTTGGATATCGTTATTTATTGGTAGAATTGAATCTCAGACATGTTTCTATTCTTTTTAAGCTCGTGTCATACATATTTTTAGTGTTTTAAGTTTTTATTTTGGAGAGACTGTTTAATAAATTTAAACATTAAATTTAATCTACTATATACTAGTATCTAATTAAAATTGTTAAATTAAGAAAAGAAAGAGTTTCAGGAGTCTATTTTTACTAAATTTCTAAAAATTTAAAAGTTGAATTAACATCTAGCAAAAATTTATAAAACAAATTAGTTAAGAACAAATAAAAAGAATTAAATCAAAATATATTTACAAAAAAATTTAATATATATACATATATATAAATTTAATATCTAATATATATACATATGTATAAATTTAATTTAATATTTTTTCTTTCAAAAATTTAATTTAATATTTATTTATTAGACACCTCCATAAAATTCTTTGTTTTGTTTTCTATGTGCGTTGCTACAGTTATAAATAAATTAAAATATGTTTGAATAGAGTTACAGATTAATCCAGAAATTAAACAAAGGAAATGAGTTAAAAACAAAGTAAATGTTATTTTTATAATAAGGTTGGATTCACTTTGCTCTTCAAAAGTGCGAGAACAAGATTCATAATGTCTGTCTTTTACAAGTCATTCATGAAACCTAAAATTTAACCTTTCCACCTTTTCTGCACATAGCAATTTGCTTCAAGTAGCATATGCGAGTTTTACAAGAGAGAGAAAAATGGATAACAAAACCATCGAATTCAAATGAGTGTGAAGATAAGCCATAAAAGATCAGAAAGAACCAGTGCCTTTCTTGTAGTGTAGGAGGCCAAACTTCATTTCTTCCAAGCACATATGCAATCGATAATAGAAAAAGAGGCTGTACTGAGAATTCTAAATTCTGATATTAACTGTTTATTTTCTGTAATTAATCAGTCATCCTCATCATCAAGCTCTGTGAAATCTTCTACCACATTATTCCTAGCAGTTTGTCTACTCATAGATCGCATTTCTTCAATTTCAACAAGTAACAACGGATCACACACTACTTTGTCTGCCTGCAAAATCTTAGGGCAACCTGACAGAAAGAAGAACAGTTATAGAGCTGATTAGGTAATTAAATACAAGTTTAGCAAATGAAGATTAAATACCTGTTATAGGACATTTTGCTTGTGCTTTTCCAGATGCTATATGGTGCATGATTGCCTTCTTTTCATAAATATGCTTGCATTGCACACTACAAATTAAAAAAAAGGAAAAAAACAATAATAATACGTTTTAATCAAAGTTTTAAAGCATCACTGTCTTTATCCAAATTACCACTTATGCCAAAGGGAGGAGATGAAAAAGAGGTGGGGTGGTTAGAGCTCACTATAAGTTACTTCAATACCCTAATTGCAATCGACAAAAACATTTACAAAAGCATCCACCATTTTAGGCATGCATATGGCTTACCCATGTAGATCTATGCACCGAATATCTTTTACTTTGCTTCAACTGCTAGTGACAGTACTAGCAGCTAACCAGTAATTAAAACAAAGCAATATGGTGAAAAAAAAGAAAAAAAAAAGAGCATACATTTCGAGGAAGAACTTAGTACCTGCGAACTGGCTCTGCTAGTTCAATAACAGGCTTTCCACTCACTGGGCAAGTTATATTTAAAAGGTTGGATTGGGTACTTGTCATTATAATATCCTCTTGCTCTTCACCTGGCATTGGCTGCCCCGAATGATGAACATTCTAGAGTAGAAGGAAAGCACAAGGCACTAGATTATTATCCACAAGAACAAAATACAGTATAAATAGCATGTATGTTTATGTGCAGAGAGAAAAAGCTTCTATAAGCAAGTAGCCAACAAGTTGATAACATTTAGAATAAAGTAAAAACAGCTCTATATAATGTCAAAATTAGAATTATTAGAGAACCTTCTTTCTATCTCTATGGAGCAAAGGAAATTAAATGTCAAAATGAAGATAATTTAGGAAAAATAGATGATGATGAAAGCAAAAGTAAAAATAGATATTCTAGTGGTGAGGGGAGTTTTGGCCAAGTCCAAATCAGAAAATCAAGAATGAAGTATATATATAACTATTGATAGTATAAATTAAAAATAACAGTTAAGCTGAAAATGGCTTGGGAGTTTTTTTTTTTTTATCTTGAAATCATTATCATGCATTTTATACCATCGTGGAAGTCAAAACATATTAATTGAGTGCCTTGTAAATTTAGGTTTTCCGAGAAGGTAATGCATGCTAAGCCACAGGCTCATCTGTAATACACAAACGTAATGCTATAGGCAGGAAATTTTTATTTTCAAATTGATTATGGCAATGATATTTCTACGTTACTGTTTCGAATAATGGTGTTTTTTCTCCTTTTTGAACTGTGCCCAAAGATTTTGACTTATTATGTAGATTATTAACTTTCGGTTGCAAATAATTAACTAGGCGCCAAATAAAAATTTTATTCAATGAAAAGTCTGTACAAATATATATCAGCAATTTTTGATTTTCATTCAAGCAACATAGAAATAATTGGGTCTTAACAGCTAAGGTTAGCAATGATAATTAACAGAAAATAAAAAGCATATTACTGATAGAAGCAACCAAAGAAAATCCAAATATTTTTGCCTTAAAATATATGAAAAAAACATACCCAAATAGCTTCTCTAAATTGACGCATTAATGGATGACTTTGTGAAGCAAATGAAGAACTAGACTTAAGCTTCTCAAACTCAGCCTCAAGCAACTTCTTGAAATCTGTTAACTGTGATTCAACATCAAATCAACAGTAAGTCTGATAATATTAATATAAGCAGCAAGATAAAATAAAAAAATACATGAAAAAAAAAGTGTAGCAAGAATTCAAGAACCTCCGCCCCGGGCTGGTATGAATTCCCAACCGATTCAATTGCTGATGCATGATGTTGACAATCTTCATAAGACTCAAGCAATTCAGCAACAGCATTTTCAAGGTCCTTTACCTGAAACGTCAAACTTTGAATAAATGGAAGATGCCATTTGTAACAAGCTTTTATTTTAAGTGCCAATGATCTGGGAAGAGTAGCTATAATTCAAAAATAAATGCTATTTCATGAAGTAGATTTTTGCAGCAAAAATAAAAATAATATGCTTCATAATTTGCCAAACAACATGAAACTAGGATTCCTTAATCAAATCAGATGGTATACAACATAAACAGATTAACTCTTCAGCATGCATAGATCTCTAAATAAAAGCTTTGGAATACCATTGCAGATTCATTATCTTTCTCAAAACAAACTGCAATTTCCTTCATCATATTCAAAGCCTTCCGAATTTCCTGAAACAAGGAATAAAGTGAGATGCCAGATAAACACAAAAATTACAAACTCCTAATAGTTGGTTAGCATTTCAGAAGTTCTTGTTTTGCCAGTTACAAGCAAAATATGAGGTTCATCCAAATGCTAAACAAATCCCACCATTTAAGACTTCTGCATGAATTGATCAATGTCAAGACCCACAAAAGCACCATTGCATTGGCAAACTCCATAACCTATAATTTGAAGATTCAGAAGTTTTTCTTTTTCTGTTTTTTGTTTTCTTTTAACCCCTTGTTTCTTTCTCCTTCAAGCAACGAAAAGCACTTTATATTGTAGAGAAAATTATGTCAAGATAAAGAGTGAGCGAGACTTAGGTACTATGCCTTGGCATTTTTCAAGCAACTATTCTCTTTCTAAAAATCAATCGAAAGGAATTCATTTTGCTCATAGAAGTGAAAAGCACATGAACTGTTTCAATGTTTAAGTAAGTGCATAAGCATGATTTGAGTAATAATGGCATACTTCATTGTTCTGCTACAACAGCAACAATGAAAGCAATCTATTATGTTGTTCTTGCACTGAAAAACTTCTGATTTGAATCATTCTATGGCCAAAAGAAGAAAAAGGATCCCGATGGATCTAAAATAATACATAACAGAATCCATTTAAAGGTAACTATATGCAATAATTCCAAACAAATGGTGGAATTTGTGCAATTCAGGGGCTAATTTCATCTGAAAAAATGCCTAATTTCCTTTCACAAGTATAAACTTATACACACACAAAAACACCCTGGGGTTTTCTAAACAATCACTTAAACATTTTAACAGAATTGAGTAACCGTGACCAATCAACCTTTGAAATTGAAATTCGATTTTGATTTCTGGAAGCAAAAAATTGAATTCCATTGACTATATTGTTATCAAAAACAAGGAAATTGATTGCAAATATGAAATAATAACAAAAACGCGAAGTGGAATTTCGTTATTACAGCAATCAGAGACTGAGCTTCCGAAGAAAACGTTGAGGCTGCGTTTCTGATTCTTCCGGCGGCGCCGCCGTCACGAGAAGCTGAGGTTGAAGCCATGTACGTTGGTTTTTGTCTAAACTGTTTGTTACTGGCCGGTTCAGTGCATGTTGGTAAAGTGAGATCTGCTAGTGGTGTACGCAGGTGTTTTTTTGGAGGGAGTTTTTAGGAGGGAAGAGTAATCTCGGAGTGGACTCTGTACAAAAACGCACATAAATTCATGCGTTTTACAATATATTTATTTATTATTTTTTTAAATATTAGAGAAAGGAGATTCCAACCACATCTATTGCAAGTTCGTAAATTTATTAAATGGTTAATACGGCATTATAAAATAATAAAATTAATGTTTTGAAAACTCTATACAAATTAAGGAAAACTTAAAAATAATAGTTAAAGAAAAATTATATTTCATGATTTTTTTATTTTGAAAGTCAGAATAATAGCTAAGGAAATAAAACTATTGATAGAATCAAACTGAAAATCGAATCGATTTGATTCAATTTAGTTCAATTCCTTTATTTATAAATAAATCGATTGTCCATTCGATCAATTTAAATTAAAATTTTCTTGAGTTTTAGCCCAATTTTATAAAAATCAATCAGTTAAGTTTATAATTTAATTGATAGGAAAAAATCAATTAAATTGACTGAACTTAATTAGTTGGGTTCTTTATTAATTTTGATTCGGTTCAATTACAATTTCTAAAAAGTTAGTTCACCTCTTTTATATTGATTTCATTGGATTTTAAATCAAAATACAAATTTGATGGCTAAACCATACAAAAGTCCTCAAACTTTACAATTTATAACAATTGACCTCAATATTATTTTAACCCCTCTGAAATCTCAATTTTAATTTTACAACCTAAATTTACGCTTAATTTTACTCGGTGTTCCTGGACTCATATCCATTTCCCTTTACCGTCCCTAATCTTCAAAACGTCCCAACAAAATTGAAGTATTTTTAAAATTGTAACTATAAAATCCAAAATCCACGTAACCTGTCAATTTTTACTGGTTTACTCTGTTGGCATGTCGAATCACTAAAAAGTTGCCAATAATAAACTCCATGTCAGCAAATGGAGGTAAAAAAAAATTATGCGCCCCAGAATCCTTTTATCTCTAAAATCAATCTTTTCTCTCTCCTTTTATTTTGGTCAAAGCCCTAAACTCATCGTCCCTCTCACTCTCATTTTACATTTTGCAAAACGAGTACGATTTTATTTTTTATAATTTTTTTATTATTTTAAAAGGAATGATAATAAAAATTTGTTGAGGTCAAATTAAATATTTTTCTAAAAATAATGCTCCCACATTACCTATTTCCTGCCAGTGTGAAAATTGAGAGAGGTAGAGAGACGAGAAGAAGCTATGGAGGTAGTACGAGTAGCTTCTCTTTCTTTGTTCTTCTGTTTTTCATTCATTTACAAAAATTCGACAAAGGAAGCACTAAGCACTATCCTCGTGATAAAGAGAGATAAAGCAAACTCAAAACAAAATCAAGCAGATCTAGAGAGAGGGGAGAGTGAAAGGTGTTTACCTGAAAAAATGAATGCCGGTGGATGCTCAAGTAGGCCACTGATTTCTCTATTCAATTTGTTTTACAGATTTGCTCGCATGCTTTACCAATTTTGATTATTTTAAGCGGTTTTGTTGCTATTTAAAGCTTTCTATTGATATTCTCTCTTTCCTCCGTAACACAGCTTCAATCCTTGTAAACCTTCCTCACCTATAACTCCACCGTTTTCTTCCCATACTAATAGAAGTTCAAAGAAGAAAGCTGATTGAGAATCCTTTTTTAATGGATCACTAATATGAGTTTTAGAGCATTTTTGAGCAGAAATATAGTTAAAGATATGTTTTAAACATGGGAGAGAAAAGATTAATTTTAAAGATAAAAGGATTCTACGCCCATAATTTTTTTTTTTACTTTCATTTGCTGACATGGTGTTTATTGTGTGACAACTTTTTGATGATTTGACATGCCAGCAGAGCAAACCGGTAAAAATTGACCGATTAAGTGGATTTTGAATTTTACAATTATAATTTTAAAAAGACAATTAATTTATTTGGACATTTTGAAGGTTAGGAACGATAAAGGGAAAGGGGTATAAGTCCTGGGATGTCGAGTAAAATTAACCCCCTAAATTCAAATTGATCAAAATTATATAAAAAATAGTAATAAATGCAGGTTCCACGTATCTTGTTTGAGATAGCTGATCCAAGGAGCTAGATAGCTAGACCGCACCATTTTATTTGTATTACTATTCTTCCTGATTTTCCTTTTTACCGTGAGTCACAATAGATTTCTTTTTTTAAATCATATGAAAAAATGCAATAAAAAAAATCGTATTGAAAAAATTTTCTATACAATACTCTCTCGTTGTTCCAAAATATAAGTGATTTTATATATTTTAAGGAGTAATAAATGATGTTTTTTCAATATTATCCTTGTTTAGATTATTTACAATAAATATTTTCAAAAATAACTATTGATTTTAAGATAAAAGATAATTTGGTCAAATTACTCTTGAGTTTGCTATAATCTAAGATAATTAATAGTTTCTTTAATCCTTGTACAATAATCTTGAACGGCTTATATTTTAAAACAGATGGAGTAACATTTAGGTACTCAAAACCCTATCTAGATAACACAATTTCCTAATTTATTACTTCCTCCATTCCATTTTACTAGTAACATTTGCTCTTTTCACAAAAATTAAAAAAATGATTGGAATTCATTGATTTTCTAAAAATACATGGTAAAATGTTTAAATTATCCTATATATATATATATATATTACACACAAAAATAAATATAGATAAAGTTGAAAAAAAATAATTAATATAATTTCAAAAAAATTTACTGATGTTAAATGAGGTTTTCTAACAAGGCTTCATAGAAGATTTGCGCTCAAATCAATGGAGGGAAAGGAAGGTGGGACCGTTTACTTATTCATTTTATTTGAAAATATAATTTGTTTTATATTGATTGTTTCGCCCAAAATATAAAACATTCTAGATATTTTAAAAAATAATTAATGATCTTTTATTAATTTAACCTTTATTTACATTCAATGCAAATTATCTTCATGAGTTACCATTTGCTTTAAGATAAAAGAATAATTAAGAGGAATTTATTGCTTTTCTAATTCTCATAGCAAAATTTTAAACGACTTATATTTAGAAATAAAGGGATACAACTTTTTTTACTAAAATATTTTTTTTTAAAGAAAACTAGAAAATAAAGTTTCGTGTTTGAATTTATCAATTTTTATTTTGACAACTAGAAAAGTTTTTTGAACTTTATCTAAAATTTGAAAAACAAGTTTCAGATGTTTTCACGGTTGTTTTCCAACTATTTTTATTAAAAAATATATTTTCATAACTAAAATTATAATATATAAGACTTGTTTTGAAAAAATATTTCATCGAGTAATGATGAAAAATATTGACATAACTTAATAAATATTTTTTATTTTTCAAATTTATATTATACATTAATTAGTAATTAATGTTATCATTATAAAAATACATATTTATAATGAAATGATTTATTTTTAAAAAGTTATACAAAATGATAAAAAATTGATAATATTATTGCAAATCAATTATATATACTAAAAAACCTTTTTTTAATAATATTTTACTTCTTTATTATGAAAATCATGAATACTATTTTTAAAATTTTTAAACTTATTTTTATTATTAATAAGTCAAGGCGTTTTTTATTTTCTATTCCTTATTTTTTCCATTTTATAGGAAAAATTGTTTTGTTGTAAGAGTTAGTTTTTGTAATTGCTGAAATTAATTAAATTGCAAAGTTACTTAATTATATTTCCACAATTTACTTTTATTTCTCATTTTTAGATGTTATTTTTCCAAAATTATACATTACTTTAAGAATATTAAGAAGTATTAAATGATTTTTCTAATTTTACTATTATCTCTACTAAATAGAATAACTATTTTTTACAGTTTCTAAAAAAAACTATCCTATCTCCTCTATCTTTTTCTTTTTTTAATTTTAGTGTATATTAATAGGAAAAAATATTGAAAGAAAAAATATTGAAATTAGATTAATTAAGGGAAGTCAAATAAAGATTATTTTATTTGTACATATGTAAAACAAGTAAGTTTTCACTGCTAACATGTAGGATTTCAAAGAAATGACATATATAATGCTTAATTTTTTACTTTATATTTATTTGGATATAACTCGGTTTTTCAAATAATGACATGTGCGGTACTTTTATTATTTATATTTTTTATTTAAAAATAAATTAAATTATGATTATCTATTATTAAATTAAATTTATTAAATATAATTAGTTAATATAATATTAGAGGATTAATAACATATCAAATAACAATTTACAGAACTTTTTTTTGAGAAGAATTTATCCAACCTTTTTTTTTTTGAGTAGAATTTATCCAACCTTTAATTATAAATTACTTAATTTATGAAAACGATAAGGATTGTTATTGTTCTATATTAATTTAAAAATAATTAAAAATAAAAATAAAAATTTATTTATTTATTTATTGAATTAAATTATACTAAATATAATTGATTAATTATAACGTTAATGAATTAATAAGATGATGATTTACACAATTTTTTCAATTATTTAAAATAAATATTTAATTTACGGATTTAATGATAAGAAGAGTTATTTTTTATATTAAAATCTAAAATAAATCAAAATAATCATTTCCACTATCTTTTATTTGACTTTCTTTTTTTATTTATCTCTATAAGTCTCAAAATATTTAATCTATCCATTTAAACGCATGTCTATGTATTAATTAATTCTTATTTTTATAATAAGAAAAATCAGAATTATATTTTTACAATTTATCTATCTTTATTAATATTTTTAATAGTATAATAAAAAATTCACTCAAGAATTTATCAACAATATATATATATATACTTTTAATTTTATTTATTTTTCTTAATTATGCATATGACAGAGATATTACTAGTATTTTTGTAAACCTAATCACTTGTGACAATTATATTGAAAAAGATATAATTTGAAGTCAAATTAAAGAAGAGATCACAAGTTGCTTTCAATTCCAATAAATGCAAAGAAAACAATTGTATAATAAATGTTAGGGGGTTTTTCCAATTCCCTCGAGATTATGGCATTGCACGTGGCAGATAGAAAAAATTTGCCAACGAAATTGAGAATTATTATTGAAATAATAGTCTTTCTGACTATGTACTTAAAAAAAATGATAAAATCAAAACACTTTTTAAAAGATACTTGATTTCATTGGTTTGGTCCATAATTTAGACAATTAAACAGGTTTAGGTAAATTTTTCCCTTAATGGCATGTACCATGTCCATAATTGCTGGCATTGGCTCATCCAAATAGTGATAAGCAAATGATAAAGGTTGAAATTGCCCAACCAGCCCAATCTTCTTATTTCTAAAATCATTTATTTTGAAAATATAATTTGTTTGAGATTTTTGCACGAAAAGACTTATATTTTAGGATAGATAAGATACACGTAATGACTATAAATTTTATTTTTGAAATTTTAGTATTTTAATTATTATATTTACATAGTTTGATATTATTTCAGTATTAGAAAACTTAAATTTTTTATTTTTTAAAAAATTATAAACACAATGAAGATTACTTTACATGACAAATTTTAATTAATTATTTATTATTTATTATTTATATACTAATTACTATTACTCCCTCTATAAGTAATTTCAATAATATCAAGAAACAATTAATAATATTTTTCAAACATACTCTTATTTATATTACATAAAATAATTTATTTCTATAATTTCCTATGGGATAATTTAATCAAATTAATTACTTTATTAATTATCATGTAATAATCTTAAATTATTTATATTAATTAAGTTGGCCTGTGGAGGCGCTGCCAATTTATTACAGTAGACCTAAGCTAGTCAGAGAAGCTGACTTGCCGACGCCTGATTCATTGTTTCCGTTCATCGTCAGACAATTTTGGCGTCCATTTCCAGCGTTCTTCTTTTTAATTTCATCTTGGCAGTTAGTTTGTCACCTCAAGTTGACCAAAGCGGTACACAGTTTTCGAGCTCGATTTCAGCGAAGCAATAGTGAGTCACACCGCGACTCGACCTACGACAACATCAATTCCATTTCTAAACGCGTTTTTTCCAAGTAGTTTGAATGAAATATTTTAGGCTTACGTCACTTCTTCAATTTAGAATGTCTGTAATTGAATGTTATGTATTTTTAATGATGTTCTAATATTAAGACTTAGAATGAAATATTAAACTGTTCTTGTATGTTGTGTTTGTAATGAAAAATTATATTCTGGATGATTACGTTGCCATGAGATTATTGGAATCCTCAAGGCAATTTCTACTCTTACAATTGTCTATTTTACATGCTGTTTTAAGTCAATTTTTAGGGGGATGGTCGAATTTTCACCATCAGTGCATATACACTTATTTAATAAAATAGAAATGTACCGTGAAATAGAATATATATATATATATATATATATACAAATTAAGTGTTATTTGATTGGTTTTCTCAATAATATAAGTAGTGAGAGGTTTCAAATTCGAGTTCTCTCAATCATATTTAACTAATTTGGTGAATTAAAAGGAAGACTGCCCTATTATGTAGCCGGTAATATTATTTCGATGCATTAAATCTTCAACGGAAAAAAAAATCTATATACAATTTATTTAGTATTTATAGTTTTGAGTTTCTAAAATCTAAAATCAAAACATGAACTTTTCTAAATTAAAATTAAATCCATCTGAAATGATAAAATAATCCAACCTAATGAACCAAAATACATCAATTCAATTTAATTTTTCAATTTTAACCAATAATGTTCCTGAAAGGGTTTAAACTTTAAAGTTTTATTTGCAGGTGGACTTGCTCCAATTATTCAGATTTTCATTTTGTTCGAACTCGATCCAACACAATAAAGTATACTATGCAATGTTAATTAACTTTTTTATTAACAATGTGAAATTAATCCCCTCATATATATGGATTCCCAACTCGAACCATTTTCGAGGAGAGCCTCAATGGGTATAGGTTGGCTGTCCTAGCCAAGAAATAAAATCTTTTATCAAGCTTAATACCTTGAGAATTGAGTATTTTTAAAATTCTCACTCAAAATTAAAAGTAAATAAATAAACCAAGTTACATCAAATTAAATAATTCAATAGTTATCAATTTGGTTCGATGTGTCCCCTCAACAAAAAAAAAAAAAAAAAAAAAGAATAAATAAATCGGTTGGATGTGAAACAGGATTATAGATGTATCAAAAGTTGTAGTCTTTATTTAGGAGTGTACAAAACCACTGACCGAACCGACTCATTTCGGTCGGTTATTTAAAAGAAGGTTCGGTTAATGGTTTACTCAGTTTGAATTGAATTTGATGTTTAGTTCAAATCGATTCAATAGAAATTTATCAGTTGGGCTCAAAATCGAATCGAAATAAAAAAATTGATTATTGATTGAACTGACTAGTTTGATTTGAATCGGTTTTGTTCAAATGTCTATTTTAGTTCTGTATGTTATAAAAAAATTTGATTTATATTTCATAGTGTGGGTTTAATTCGATTTGACTTAAACAGAACTCACCGTTTGCTGGCCTGGTCTTTATCCATAAGTTTATTTATTAAGTGTAAATTTTTTCCATCTGGTCAAAGCAAAGAAAGCCCCATACAGATGTAGATTGGTCACGTTGATGTCAAATTACGTACGGACTCAAGTTGATTCCATCAATTTCCCTCCACACATCCACGATCTAACCTGGCCAGCCCCACCTGAAAACCCTTGTCGCAAGCAAATAACACCAAGAAAATTTGGTTGTTTGACATTGAACCATAAACATCCATTGGAGTAACACTGGTTTAAAATATGTGCACACAAGTGCCACTTGCTTGATGCATTTATACAAGTTGGAAAACAAGCTATATCCATGCTTTTACCATGGATTACAAATAATTTATTAACCGTTAATATTATAAGTAAGCACTCTGATCTTTGAATTATTAATTTAAAAATATTCAATTTTTAATATTATAAAATAGATATTCAAGCACTGAAGTACTGGTCCAATAGTTAAATATATATGTATATTTTTAAACATACCAAAATCTTGATAGGGTACTAACAAAGTACACTTATGGCCAGAGAAACTTGTTTTATGAAGCCCAACTTGATACTCCACCATTAGAACCAATGAAACAAGCATAAAGCTCATCAAGTTGCAAAACCTCACCATTGACATCTTCATGCAAACTAGAGCTACCACCTTCATCACAAGAAGAGTTGCAAGAAACATTAGGAGGAAGATGATGATGATAATGAGTAGGAGGAGGAATGATTCCATGATTTAAAGAAAACAACATTTCTTGAACCTTCCTTAACTCTTCTTTAAGTTGCAAAACTTCTCTCTCTAATCTTCTTTTATCAACCACTGCATTTTCAAGCTTCACTTGAAGTGTATTATAGTCAAGCTCTAAGCTTTGTGTCCTCCATCTTGCTCTCTTGTTTTGGTACCAAATAGCAATTTGTCTTGGTGGTACTCCTAGTTGGTTTGAGAGTTGGAGTTTGAGCTCAGGCTCAAGTTTCTTGTTAGTAGTGAAAGTTCTCTCTAGAAGCCTAACTTGTTCTTGTGTTAGCCTTCTTTTGTTGTTGTTTTGGTGTTTTGGTTGGGTCTTTTGTAGGTTTTGGGTATGGAAGAAATCCATATTATTTTTGGGGTTTTTTTAGAGAATTGTTTGAGAAAAAGAAATTCGTATGAGAGGGAAATTGTGGAAGTGTTTGAGAAAATATTGGTGGGTTCAGATGTTCTTTTATAGTACAATGGCTTATACTTGACAAGGTACTCCTTTACTTGATAGGGAGAGGAAGGACCCTATAGCGCAAATAAGGGGGCAAAAAAGGAAAAAAGATCACATTGCAATTGCAAATGAGAGAGAAAGAGAGGCGGCTAATTAAGTATTAATTGGTGCGCGTGGTCTTCATGTGAAGATGGTCCTACTTATGATGATATAGTACATTATCGTTATGGGCCTTGAATATTTTAATTTGTTAAAAAATAAAATTTTCCTTTCAAAGTCTTTTTTTTTTTTTTTTTTTCACATTTATAATTGAAAAATGTACCATTTTTATGCAAACATCGGATGGAAATAAAAGTTTCAAGTTAATCCATTTTGAACCAATGGTCATCCCTAATTACAATGACTAATTCGTCTTTTAAACTGTAAAATCCATATTGATGGTAGTAGCCTTATCTGGGGTTGCCAGTGGAGGTGCTTTATTTCTTTGGGGAGATGACTTGATGGTTATTCCCTTAATATTGGTCACTCAACGATTTTGGTTGGTGAGCTGTCCTCCGTTAGGGTCGATCTGATTCTTGGTTGGGATCGTGGTTTCCATAAGATCATTATTGAGTCTGATTGTTTGAAGGTTGTGAGGTTGGTCAACTCTGAGTTAGCAACGGCTCATCCGAGTTCTCGTTTTGTTTTCTATATCATACTTTTCAGGAAGCTAATTTTGCAGCCGATCATTTGATTAAATTGAAGCATTCTATTCCGTCTTCTTTATTCATTTCGGACATAGGTTCTAGTTCCCTGTTTTTGATTCTTTAGGCTAATACTTATAGCATTGGCCTTTTGAGGTAGGCTATTTTTGTTTTCTTTTTCTCCCGTTTGTAACAAAAAAAATGTAAAACTCTTATTATGTTTAGATATGTATATTTTCCATTATATATAAAATATATTTTTATATATTTTTTCAATATGAATTTCATCTCATCTTGCTCTATATACCTTCTTTTTTTTTTTCTCAATTATTAAATATTGATGTGTATCACTTAATGATAATATATAAATATACACAAATTTTTTTAAAACTGAAATATATACCATTTTTAATAACTTAGAGAAGTACAAAACACAAAATGGGAACACTTTTTTTTATTCAGCCGAATTGTCAATCGGCAGAAATATACAAAATCAGTTGTTAGATCTCGAAATACAATTGTGACATAAGCTGATAGTATAACTTTTTAATTTTAGTTTTATATACCATGTGAAATTCTTTTTTCAATTTCATAACCATTACTCTTCTGTTTATCACAGAATTAAAATTATATGATGTGTAGGTCTTATTAGTGTTTTTCTTTTTTATTTAGTACTGTAAACTAACCAAGTCGCTTGAAATTTGATTGGAGAAAAATTTATTCAATAAACTTAATATATTAAATTTAAACCTTTTTATGAAATTCATTTAATAGACTAGTAGAATTTATGCTTTATACTAATTAATTCAATCATAACAATCACAAATTAACTTAATAATAGTAGACAAATCTTGGGGTGTGAAAACCATCAAAAATCAAATTGACCTGTTTCAGTTTGGTTTTGACGGTCTATTTACAGGAATGTATTTTGTGGGTTTGAATCAAAGACATTATTCGTTTCAAGCTAATTTCATAAAAATTAATCAGTTGGATTTAAAATAAACCGGCATAGCAAAAATAATCAAAGCTGGCCGATCCGATTGGTTTGATTTCATTTAGATACTAATTTTTATTTTTGGTATGTTGTCCATAACCTTGATTTTCATTTTTTAATCTTAATTTTATTAGATTTGAACCGAATCAATCAACTGTTTGCTCACTATCCGTAAATAGAGATACGGAATCCAAAAACGAGCTAGAGCTTGAATCCCAACATTTAAATTGTACATTACCCACAATTTTTCTTTTTCTTTTTCCAATTGAAAACCGATACACCTCTACTTATCAAAACACTCGACGCCCATTTTTTCTGATGTTGAACATTATATATATATATATATATATATAAAGATTGTCATGAAAATCCAATCATGTTCCCTGTTCGTAGTTCGCATGACACCAAAATATTAAACAATGATATGTAAAGCTCTGAAACACAGAGCCCCACTCATTTATGATTTATTATCCCTTGGGGCCCTGCTCCTAACCATCTTGACCGACATTAATGGCTAAACAAATCTCATTTTATAGCTAAATCAGAGAGAAAAAAAAAAAAAAGTCCAAAGACTTCCATTGCCAAAATACAATATAAAATCCAAGAGTTTGAAAGGGGAAGGAGCTGCCATTGGGTCGAAGCAAATTGAAGAATTTGACTGTCATTTTGCTTGTCAAAATTTTTAATTTTTAATTACATTATGTTTATATTAAATACTCCTACACCAAGTCAATAGTTGATTAACATTTAATAATATTATCACTCTCTTTTATCTATTTATAAAATAAAAAATTCATATTTTCATTTAAATTGCCACTATTAAATTTATTAAATATAATTAGCGGAAATAGGTAATTCTTTTCCCATCTTAAGTTGGTGGCCGCTGGGTGTTGAGGGTAATGAGAAAGTGGAAGTAACAAATTGAACGGGATAGACAGACCTTCCAATTCAAATTCACAGGACATAGACATTGCTAGAAGTTGAAAACGAAGTTTAGAAAAATGGAGAAGCATTGGGTGGTTCTTTCAAGTAATAATGAAACATTCTTGTCAACTTGTCCAATTAATGCTAGCAGCTATAATTTGACTTCTGCAAAATCACAAGTCGGTATAAATAAAAATTATCTTAATATTACTAAATTAAAACTTAATCTTTTAAAAATTTCAATATTCGTTATTAGATTTTTTTTTTTGCACGTGTATTTTCACCTTTAAATTGAGATATTTTTCAGATAAAATATTTTTTTATGGCAGAATACATATTCACCCATGAACTTTGCAATTTTAAATATTGTGATACTTTCAATTTTTACTTTAACTCATTAAACACTTCAACTTATAAAATTACATCTATTAAACACTTCAATTTTTAAAATTATTCTATTGAACACTTTTAGATCAATTAAACACTCATTAAAAAGTTAAAATTTATAAAAATTATTATCGCAAAAATCATGCTAACTATATATCAAGTTAATATTTTACATAAAAAAGTCAAAAATCCTAAAAATTATTAATATTAATATCGTAAAGTGCGTAATATTACCAAAATTTATAAATTCAAGTGCATGATAGATCATTTGTGAAATTCAAGATGCCATAAAGTTAAGATTGTAAAGTTCAAGGGTGAATTTATATATTCAACCTATTTTTTATAGAAAAACTAGGACAAAACCCCCTTTTTTTTTTTTTTTACAGGTGTGTAATATTACCAAAATTTACAAGTTCAAGTGCATAATAGATCATTTGCAAAATTCAACATGCCATAAAGTTAAGATTGTAAAGTTCATAGGTGAATTTATGTATTCAACCTAGTTTTTCTATACTAGGACAAAACCTTTTTCTTTTTTTTTTTTTTTTTTTTTTTTTTAGAAGACAAAAACTGAAAAACTTTGTTCAAGAAGAAGCCACTAGCTAAATACAAAAACCTTTCTATCTACATATATATTTGCTTTTTCAACCTTTCCTGCTGTTGTTCTTCTTGAGATCAATCACATATCGTAAGTGTAGTATTATCTTTTTCTAATTTTCGTTTAAACTTTAATTGATGGGAATAGGATCATATCACATGCAACTAATTAAGTGCATGAATTTAGTGCTTGGGATACAATTAAGCTTCTCAAAACTAGACATAAAAAATAATTGTGTCCCTAAAGTTATAGCTAATCCTTGATTAGGTACCTTTCAAAACTACATTTCATGTTTTTAATCAATAAAAATGGTGTCGTTTGGAAGGGTACACTCTTCCCCACATGCATGCTTATATTTTGATATTGTGATTGGTAGGTGTATACAGAGCCTCTGTTCATGCACCTTTGAATTAATGATGTCAATTGGATAGGATAATTTGAATTTAATTTTTTTTTTTATTTGACAAAATATATAGTTTTTTTTTAATTCATAAATAAAAATAAATACTTTTCTTTTTTATTTGACTCCCACAATTTAAATTTACAATCAATAAAATTAAAACCAATCTATTGTTGAATATAAAATATCAACAAATATTCATTTAATTTAGTTTATGCGCATCTACGATTTTAAAGTAGTCAAGCTGTATTAAACTCTGTTAGACTTAAGTTTGACTTCTTAAAAATGAAAAATTGAATTTGAGATCGATTCATTTATACTTTATAATTAAAAAAATTATTAATCATTTACAAGTTTAAACTCGTAATTTGAATTCGGCTCATTTATTAATCAAATTCGAAATATAGATTCGAGCTCAACTTAATAAATTTATAGAACAAGTTTAAATGAGTTTTTTTTTTTTTTTTTAACTATGTTAAGTGTTATTTTTATAAATATGTTTAATATAGTTTTTATTAGGATTTTTAGTATTTTTAATGACTTTAATTAGTTTTTATTTAACTTTATTTATGTTTTTATTTAAAGTTTCTTTGAATTATATTTCATTTCCTATTAAGGAATTTGGCATGATTTCCCTACAAAAGCACCCAAAAGTGATTAAAAGTTAATTAGGCCGCAAACATTCAGCAAAAAGCATACTCGGGCCATGCTACCCAGCACCTCCGTGCTACTCCGCAGAGTTCGACTTGGGTCGAGATTTCATATTAAGCCCGTGCTGCTTCCATGAATCTGCATAAAGATATTATGGGACGTACCTTATTAAAATTGGAGTCCTATTTAGATGCCGAGAGAGTCCTAATTGAAAAAATATATATATATATATAAAATCTGAACAGTTTTCTATATTCAAAAAATTTATTCCTCAATAGAAATTCACTTTCCTAAACGAATTTGAAGAGATTCCAAACAGTCTATATAAAGAGAAACTAAAAATAACTATTATTCATTGTATGTAACATCTTTTGTTCTATTGTTATGTAATCTACATAGTTTCTCACTCTTTAAGACCCCCAAGTATTCAAGTTGGCGTTAAGACTTAAGAAAGTCGCTCAAACTAATCGTTAATTAGTTTTTATTTCTAAACTCTCTCCTGATTATTATTCATTATGTGATTATTCACAAATTTAATTGAGTTTACTTTATTTACTATATCGAAGTAAATCTTTTTACTAGGGATATGATGTACCTTAAAATCCAACTTCAATTTATAATATTAGATTTGATTTTCTTCATTCAAGTAAAATTATTATTGATCTTAATGCTTTTAAGTAGAGTTTCTCCTCTTGATTGATTTATTTCATTAATTATTGTCGAGAGAAGGGTTTTTAATATGACGAGGTAATAAATTTCAAGGGAATAACAACTTGACGCAAGAGCTAGATGGTTTGATTCGTGGGAAGTTTTCATAAAATTAAAGGCCTTAATTTATGGATTTCTAAGAAATCACAAGAACTTAGTAATGTTTGGTTCCGACATTGAGAGATGTGTAATTGAATTAAGTTAAAATAGCTAATAAAACATCGAGAGAGCTTATTAGCGATTTTAGGTTTCTTTTCCTTTTTAAATAATTAAAATTGATTATCAAATTAATAGGATAAACTAAACAAAATTAAGTGGAGTCAAAATCTCTAATGGTCTTTAATCCTTTATTTCTTTACAACAATCACTTGCTTTATTTCTTATTCATTGCTATTTTATTTATTTTATTTTTACAATTATTCTTCTTATCGTTGTTTAAATAATAGTAGGTTAACACAATTTTAGTATTTGGTATATAATTCTCGTGGGAATGATCCTTTACTCATTCTTTATTATTTGTTGCGATTTTGTGCACTTGCAGATTAACCTGTCAAACTGAGTCTTGAACAACTTACGAATAATTTGACTCATTTACAACCTTATATAATAAATATCACTACATATAAATTATTTTCCATATACATGAGAAATATCCAAATGAACATTCTATTTTGGTTTAGAGCTACGGATGATAATTAATTAATTAATTTTGTTTTGGTTAGAATTGTTGTAGTAAAACATGACGCAAACCTCATTCAAAGCTTGGATGGTCCCTGCCTCTAAGTGCATGAATGCTACTGTATGAGCAGCAGTCGAATTTGGATCTGATGGTGCCCCGGATATTTGTCTTTATTTCTGCATACTTATCTGGGAGTGGATTCTATCGCAAACAGCTGGCAAATTGCATTCAAGGGAAAATATTTTTTTTTTAAATATATGTAATCAATAAAATGTCCTCTAAATTAATTACCGTACGCTAAAAAATAAATGTATAATGTTTTAATTTTAAAATTGAAAAATAAATTATAAACTTAAGTTTGGCGAAATTAACTATTTTACTGGTGTCTCAATATGTTTGGCAATAATTTTTTATATATTGTTTAATTAAAAAATTATTTTTATTTTTTATAGTGTTGCAGACTTATAGTGGCATATTATTTATATTAGATTTTAGAGTTTGAGGTTTTGACTATATTCGTCAACAGCTTTTTAAGTAATTTTTATTTTTATTTTTATTTTTATAATACTCAGTAACACAGCGTTTCAATTAGTTTTTAGAGATTAAGGTAGTGTTTTATAAAAAGTTAATCCATATAATATTTAGCTTTTAGTATTTTATGAAAAACTAATCAAACAGCTAACAGTTAACTACTATCACAATAATTAATTTTGCCAAACAGACTCTTTGGCTATTGGATTAGAGTAAGAAAGAGTTAATAAAGAAAAATTAACACGAGTTTTCATAATTGAGGGTCCGTTGGTTTATCTGGTTATACTTAATAGCCAATAATTATCTAAGGCAATGGATGTTGACGTGTGATAAAATTTTAATTGCGGTTGCCGTTAAAATATGAAATAATTGTTTTTATATATTATATTATATAATGTGTATATGTATATTTTTAGGTGAACATATCATTTTTAAACAACTATAAATTAAATGATAAAAAGTATTAGTTTAAAAGAATAATAATAAAATGACAAATAAATAGCATGTAGAATATTTATCTCTTCAAAAAAAAAAAAAAAAAAGGAATATTCATAATTTTTGTTGTACATGTCCTAGCAGTTTATTCTATTGCCATATTTATCTCACACAATTGCTTTATCCCTGTAGCAGTTTAATCTAACCGGAATACATAAGCAAGAAGATCTCAAGCAGGACAAGGATCTAGAAGTGTCCAAACAAAGTTCTTCATAACTGAATAATCTACATGTAGCCCTTTCAACTCTTCAGGAAGGCCATTTGAACCATAACGGGGTGAGATTGGAGTCATAGGCACAATTGCTCCATAATCTCCTTCCAAATTAGAACAACCTTCTTTGATGTATGACATGTTTTGTTCTCAATAAATTACCAAGAGATAAAATTGGGAAGAGACCCTGTGCTTCCAACAAAGAGTGTGAAGGATTATCAGACAAGCCAAGCTCTAAAGGAGTTTTAATCGAGGATGAGAGAACAAAGAAGGGATCACTATCTATTTATCTATTTAATAGGTAAGATAGATAGTTGTAACAAAAAATTAGATAAAATAAAATTCAGAATTATAATTATTAATATATCTATTTATAACAAATAGTTCGTAAATTGAAAACTTGTGAAAAAATGAAAAATAAAAAACAAATGGAAGAAATAAATTAAAAATGTAAGAAACTTATAAAAAGAAATGTTGAAAGAGAAGAGTGTTAAGTATTTTTTTTTCTTCAAAATTAAATGTGTGTGTGTAAAAAGTGGTTTTCGATTTTAGGATATCTTGAATTTTACTAAGGTAATCGAAAATCTTCGTTATTCTCTCCTTATTCTTACATGTATATATATTAATTTGAATAAAGTTATCATTTGATTTGGTAAAATAACGTATTATTTTATACATACGGTTCATGAAAAAGATTCTTGATCTAAAAAGGATTTTACTTTGAATATCATTATAGTACCCACATATAAGTAGATCCCTAATACAATTTACAATTAAATCCTAATAAATATTATGATCCATCATATATACCCTGATGCAGGTCATTTATGTCCGTTTGTTCGTTCCAAAATACCCAATCTGGTGATGACCCAATTTGCAAAGAATAAATTGTCCACAAATCTGGTTGATTTGTTAGATTCAATACCATTGGTGTAAAGGCATGCCACCAAATACTATAAATAATATAGATAATGTTTGTCTTAATATTTTTAATTAAAAAAGGATTCCTTCATTTTCTACTACCAATAAAATAAAAATTGCTAATTAAGAATATGTTTGTGCGTTTGTAAGGGTGCTTTTATCAATCCCATGATTCTTCATTTCTTATTATTATTATTATTATTATTATTATTATTATTATTATATAAAATTCAGAAAAAAAATTAAAATTTAAAAATTTAGGGGCCGGGTGAAGTTCAAGCTACAAGGTAGATGATGATTCTTCTAGTGAAAGTGTATTCATTAGATATACACTTGATTTGATGATTTCTTCCCATTATAAATATTGGTGCATTTGTGAAATACTAGTGATTTGAGAAGATATCATTCCATCTGTATTATTCAAAACCTACAAAGGAATTTTCAACCAGAATCTCTAATACAAATGCATACATAAGATATTACAGAAATGGCAGGAAATATAGCATTAAAACCCTAATAAAACCCTAGCAAATGGTATTACTATATAAAGAAGTCACATAAATGTGTTCTAATATCCAAACAAACAATCTCCAACTCCAAGCAACATAATAATATGGTTTCCTATACTCTTCTTATCATCACTGTCATTCTTTCAATGTGTTCTTTCCAATTTCTTGTTACCAAATCAGACAATAATTTAATTCAAAATCTATGTAGCAAAACACCAGAGCCAGTCCTCTGCAAAGATTGATTGAATGGCAACTCAAGCAGCAAGAACGCCGACAGAAAGGGTCTAGCCGCAATCTCAATACATTGCGGCGAGCACGATGCACAACTGCTTTTTAACTTCGTTTTCAATTTGTGGGAAAAAAACTCCAGCTTCCCAAACTGAGTTAAAGCAGGTTCTTGATACATGTTCTTCGCAAACCCTTTTAGGGCCCAATGGTTTTCGTGGAGCCCTAGTTGCCCTTGAAGAAAGTTCTTTTAATTGGCGTGGGTATGCTATTGATCAAATAAATATATTTGGCAAGTTTCAAGTCCAAAGGTGAAAATTCAAGCCCAAAGATGGATGACCCAAACCCATATGGTGTGTAAATACTTAGGAAATTCTAGAATACTCTCGCCCATAAGATATTTTAATAAAATATCTCACCTACTCTAGAATGCTCCATGTAATCTCCATCGTACATTTTTATAAGTAAATCATAGCTGTATATTGAGGAGGTGGAAATGCCTATAAATACTACCCTTCACCTCATTTGTATGAACCAAGTAAAAACCAAGCCCAAGAAGTAAGTAAGTAATTCCTTTCTTAAGCTTCGTGAAAGTATGCTTTTTATTAATACAATATTATTTGGTGTTTTGTGTTGGTATTATTTTGGTTGTCTTTTCCGTTATTATTTTTTGTGTTATAAATTATTAATCAATCTTGGAGTTTATCACTGCGCTAATATCCAACACGTTGTTTGAATCTTTTTAATAAAGATCCTCATCTTGATTTGCCTCTGTGTTGGCCGGAAGTAAAGCAGTTAATCAAGATATTGGTATTATTTAGGGATTTTGAGGAATATTAATTGATTTTAATGATCATCAGTTTTTCCTTAGTAGTTCAATTGGTTTTTAATTTCTTGTTTTTTTGAGGAGGTGTAATATTATTAGGAGATAGGCATGGCTACCGGTTCATTTTGAACCAAAATTGAACCCGAATTGGATTGTACTGCAGATAAACTGGAACTGAATCGGAACTGTCGGTTCAAGAACCAGTTAAAATTCACGTGAATGTTAAAAACCTAAACTCGAATCGAAAATTTTTTATTTTTTTATTTTTAAAATGACAATCACTTAGTCTATTCTATACACCTCTAAAAGTCTAAATAATATTTTACTACATGATACATTACTTAAGATTTTTTTAAAAAAATACACTTTACTTTAAGAGCTCGTTTGAAATAAATGAATTCCACAAAATTTTGTGAAATTCATTTAGAAATCTAAAATATTGTGTTTGGAATAAAAAAAAAAATATTGATTTGAATTTTACGAATTAGATTTGTAGAATTGGGTATGCCTAACTCAGATTTTACTAAAATTAATGAAATTTATAAATGAATTTCACAAAATTGACCATTAAAATATTTATTGACAAAATTTCCTTCAATTATAAACTTAATTATTTTTACTTCATTTTCTTTCTGTTTATTTTCTTTGGAAAATTCTGAACTATAACAACTTATTTTTTTCTAATCCAATAATGACATTAGTTTATATTTTTCTTTTTTTTTCTTTTTATTTTTATTTTTTTTTGAAAAATTCCAAACCAGTAATGATAATTTATTTAATTAATAATATTTAGATAAAATAAAGTGATAATTTATTTGATTATTTTATAAAATTAATTAATTTTATTCTTATATGAGTATGACCATTCTAAAATTTATTTAAAATAAATTTATCAATATATTATAAACTCATATTAATTTTTTCGAAAGAAATATGTAACATTAAACCGATTTTTGAATATATATAATTGAAAAATGTGATCAAAACTGTCGATTCATTGGAATCGAGATCGGCCGAAATCTGCAGTTCAAGAGCTAATTCAAATTTAATATTTAAAAACTTTTGAACCGCGAACGGGGATGCCTATTAGGAGGTGTATATCTTTGTTGTTTTCTTGTTAGTTCAGTGTGTTGAGTTTTTATAAACTAAGTTGAAGTTGAATTCGGAATAAAGTGATAATTTATATTTTAATGGTGTCCATTTGTTTTCTCTATTTTTCTTGGATATATATATATATATATATATATATATATATATATATATATATATATATATATATATATATACATATATATAGAGATGGCCATATTACGGTTCCGGGAACCGGAACCGTCGGTTCGAACCGGTCTGGAACCGTAACCGGGCCGAACCGGAACCGGAACCGGAAAATTCCGGTTCGGTTCCGGTTCCAAATTTTCTAGAACCGGAACCGGCGGTTCCAGTCCGGTCGGAACCGGACTGGAACCGGGCCGAATCGGAACCGGAACCGGAAAATTCCGGTTCGGTTCCGGTTCCAAATTTTCTAGAATCGGAACCGGCGGTTCCAGTCCGGTCGGAACCGGACTGGAACCGCCGGTTCTCCGGCCGGTTAGAACTGCCGGTTCGAACCGGTTCGAACCGGCGGTTCTAGCCAAACTGTCAGGTTTTTTTTTTTTTTTTTAAATTTTGTTGTGAAATTTGTTTAAGTTTTTAAAAGAATAAATTTAATTGAAGTATTTTTTTAATTTTTTAGGTGTATCTTTTAATTTTTTATGTTCAAATATATTTTTTTTTAAACCGGTTTTCAAAATTTAAAATTATGTTCAAACTTTTTTAAACAAAAAATAAATTCAGTTGAAAATTTTTTTAAAAAAAAATAATTATGTTCAAGTCTTTAAAAAAAATAAATTTAATTGAAGTATTTTTTAATTTTTTAGGTGTATTTTTTAATTTTTTATGTTCAAATAATTTTTTTTTTTTAAACCGGTCTTCAAAATTTAAAATTTAAAATTATGCGATTCGCCGGAAAACCGATCGGAACCGTCGGTTTTATAACCGGATCGGAACCGGAACCGGAACCGGAACCGGACGGTTCCAAACCGGAACCGGAACCGGACCTTTTCGGTTCGGTTCCGGTTCCAGTTTTTCCGGAACCGGAACCGCCGGTTCCGGAACCGTGGCCAAGCCTACATATATAGCTGTGTGTATGCGCTCCTTTTGAGTAAATAAAAAAGAGTCACAAACTTTTCAATACAAAGACTAAAAACGAATTTTCTTACTTAAATTTAATGGTAAATATAAGATTGTTTTGAAGAATATGGTAGAATTCAAATTTCATCACCATAAAAATTTCACTTTCCAGTGTTATGAGCAACATAGGCTCTTTTTAATCATTAAGCCAAAAAATGGATGATTAAGATTATATGAGCAACAAATGATTTTTCATTATAAAATTGAAAATTGATTTATAGTACTATCATGCAGAATTAATAAATTCTATATTGATATTGAACTGTTTTATTGTATATATATACATGTTACAACATGCTATTTTTTTTTTTTTTTTATTTTGAAAATCACGTGTATACATTATTTCGGTAAAACGTTAATTGAAAATGACTTAATATTTTCACCCATATATTGAGATTATTGTTACCCATATATTAAAATTTTGTCCTCAGATTTAATTCCGAATTATTATTATCACCATTATGGTGATTTTATCTAGTGTCTTTTATTATTTGGATAATTATACAAAAAGAAGTGTAGATCTCCTCTCCAATAAAAGGAAGAAATTTGAAGGTAATCAGATTGGACTTGTAGAAAAACCATAGCGCCAAACAGTGGCCATGAATAGCCACCAAGTGGAGCAAGCGATCGCCTATGACACAAATTTAGAACTTATGTAACTCGATCAGATACTTCAAATCAAGATTATATTTTTTTATTCTTTATATAAGTGGTTTATTATTAGGCTTCCTATACAAAAATATAGAAACATATTAATCTATACCCTATATTTGTATACAATTTCTAGTTAATGAAATTCTAATTTGACTTTTCTAAAAAAATTGACTTAATATTTCAAAAGTTATAAACACTAGATATAATTATTATGGGCACAAATAATATAAGATTTCAGCTAGTAAACTTGTAAAGATATATTAAGTTCAAACATCTAAAAAAAACGATAGCAATTCTAAATGTATTTTGTAGGATTGAATTGGACCAAGGTTCGACTGATGCAGTTGTTATGCTTTGACTGGATTTGGCAATAGCTTTTAAGTAGTTTCTTAGTGAAAAGGCTAAACACTATTTTTTATAGTGTTCGGTAACATAATGTTTGAACTAACTTTAGGGATTAACGTAGTATTTTGTGAAAAATTGTGCTAAAATTCGAAGCCTAATTATATAGAAATTGATCCAAATCAAATTGAATCAGTCTGGTTCAGTTTGGATTTCGTTATTGCTAACTAAATTAGTTATTTTAAATTTAAAATAAATTTGATTCGTTATATATAATAACTAAAATTAAACTGCAAATTAAATGATTTTTTTTATCTAACCTGATCATTAATCAAATTTCTAAAATAATTATTTGAAATCGATTGAAATGAATCAATTTAATTTGATTTATGGTTGGTAACAAAGTATTGCTGATCCCTATCTGGAACTAAATACCAATTCTAACTTAAAAAAGAAAGAAGAGAAGAAAAAAAGAAAAGGAGGAAAGGGCTAAATGTCACAAAGGATGGCCAGCATGAAGGCATGTGCAATTGCAGAAAGTAGACACCTAGATGTTGACTAAATATGAAAGTAACTACAACAAGATAAAGTTCAGTGAAAGATGCTACTTGAATGGTGTTAATTTAGTTCATTTTGCTTCAAAGATAAGCAGAACTATCTTGGAACCAACTTTTTTCTTTCATAATGACTCAAGATCACCCAATTTAGATCTTCAACTCCCACAAAAATTACTCGCTCCTCCTCCTTATTCTTGCATCCAAGATGATAGAGCTCTGGCCTAAAGAGATCCCGTTGGCTATGGTGAATCCTCAATATCTAGTGGTTTTTACGAATGACATGAAATTGATGGATCCTTGAGAATCCATTGTTATTTTGGCTTTCTTCTTTGGAATGGATGACATTGGGAATTCTATTCACTATCTTCAAAGAAGTGGATAAGAGCTGGGAGCTGTTCTGCAATGACAGAACTTTTTTGTTTTCTTTCGTTTATAACATTTTAATGTGAGTTTTATCAGATTCTTAATTTGTACAAACTAAAAGTAACATCTTGTATTCATTACAAACAAGTTTTATGCTTTCCTTCAAAAAATGTCTATGTAACTTTGTTCTTTGCTAAATCCATTGCACTCTATTTTTCTGACATTCATATTGGCTATTGTGTTTTTTTGCAGCTCATAGTGTACAGGGGTGGCCACATCACGGTTTTCGGAACAGGAACTACTGGTTTGGAACTGGTGAGAATCAAAATCGGTCCAAATCAAAACCTAAACTGATGCCCTGCGGTCCGATATTGGTTCCACCATTTTTGGAACTGTGAACTGGTGGTTCGTCCGGAACCAACGGTTTTTCCAGCCAGTTGAAACCAGCAACTTCTTTTTTAATTTTCAAATAGTTTTATGAAATCCCCAAATTACCCCTCTTAATAACTATAAACAACTACATACGGCTAGTTTTAAGGGTATGGAAAAATGATTTTTTGGAGTTTGGTGATAGTTTTGCAGATAATAATTCTCTAATTCTAGATTGATGAAGTCTTCACGCTAGTATATTTTCAACCCTTTCACTAATTGCAAAATAGCTCTAGTCTCGATTGTTGCGGTTGAACAAGCTTTTAGTCAAGGACGAAACATACTTGATAGAACATGATCTAGTATGACACCCGATTTACTAAAAGCACAATCATGTGTGGATAATTGGAGTAAGGCCGAACTGAAAGCACAAAAGAATATCAAAGAAAATGAAGATTTATATGATCTTTACGATGGGTCCTCAACAGTAACATCAACCGGTGGAAATAGCAACTAAATAAGGTAAAAGAAGTGAAATTGGTATAAGGTAAGTAGGAATTACGTGGGCTTTAATTCCTCAAAACCCCAAGAAGATACGTAGGAAGCTTAATTTTTGAAAGAAAAATTAAGTTCAAGCCTTTTTTTTTTTTTTTTTAAATAAGTTCAAAATTTTTAATTTTTTTAAGGATATTTATTTTTTTTAGAAATTATTTCAAAGATTTTTAAATTTTAAATTTTCAAGAAAAAATGTTTTCTAATTTTTTATTTTATAATTATGCGATTTATCGGAAAATCAATAAGAGAAACGGTTGGAACCGTCGGTTTTGGGATCATTAAGGAACCATAACCGAAATCATCAATTTCCGGTTCGGTTCTGGAATCGAAAGTGGTGGTTCCGGAACCGTGGCTACCCCTAAGAATATCTATTTAGATTTATATTTAGCCGACAATTTTTTGTGTAACGTATATTGTTAGCGTTTGTAGGTATTTAGTGTTTTTAGCTATTTGGTGATTCAATATAAATGTTTAGAGATATTTAGTGGTTTAGCATTTTATATTAATGATTATTTTTAGAGTTTGAAAGAGTCGGACATCACCATCTAGTATTAGGACCTATTTCGTTTCGCGGTTCATACCAACTGATAGCGATTGCTGATAACTAGTAGCTGATGACTGATAGCCGTAACTAATTATTATTTGTGTTTAGTAAAATTTTAGTAGTGGTTGCATTTAAAATATAAAATGACTATTAAATGCATAATTATTTTTATATATTATAATGTATCACGTTTATATATCTTTTTAATTTAAGGTTAATATATTATTTTTTATTTTAATGTAGTGCATAAATAAAAATATTAATTAAATTTTTAAAATAATATATAAGAAAAAATTTCAAATAATTATAAACAAAATTATCTTAAAAAATATTAATTTGGAAAAAGAATAATTTTTTTTTGTGAGGTTAATGAAGCCCAAAATATTATAAATATGAATCAACTTTGAAAAAACTGATTCGAAAAAACTTCCAGAGATAACTATTGATTAAAAATGTTTACCAAATACCTATAACTTAGCTATTGGGTACAAAATAGATATAAATTATATGAATCAGCTAAATCAAACCTTTAATCAATAATATAATATAAATATAGTTGAATGTATTTTTTGGTTTAAATTAAGTTATATATATTCATTTTGGTATACTAAATGTTCGACATTCTATTAAAGTTTAACCTTATCTCGTAAATCACATCTAGCTAAATATGCACTTAATTAATTCAATTTAATATAGAACTATGACGTGTAAGTCTAAGCATGGTCATGTACTATCTTTCTTCTCATTCTTACCCTCATTTGATAAACATTGTGCACTTTTGAACAACAAGAGAAAAAGTTTAAACTGATCATTTATTCCATGAACAAGAATTAAACAACCGCATGCAGAGAAGAGCTAAATATTAAGTTGAAATCATTCCTTAATTTTCTAACTTATTGAATCAAATATGCCGCAAGCTACTCATAAGTGACTGGTATCCTCTGTAAACCCGGGCCTTCAACCATATCCTCCCATAGCAAATCGGAGAGCGCAATTGTCAATTCTCCCACCTGACCTGCAACCAAGAATTATAAGAAACAAAAAATATATTGTAAGAATTAATATCTTCTCCACTGGAACATCCAAATCAAATTTGAATAACACAGTCATTACCATCTCCAATAGATTGCTCATCCCATGTAACAATTGGCAACAAAGGAAGTGTGCTTCCAACATACATCATTTCAGCTGCTTTCTTAGCCTCATCAACAGTAATATTATCAGTTTTAACACCTTTTAATCGTCCTTGCTCGACTAATTTATTTGCCAATTGAAGAAGCCTTAATGCGGTGCAACCACTAAGGATTTTATCAAAGGCAGGCAAGATAAGCTCCTTATCTTGGGTTATAAAAGCTACATTCACATTTGGACCTTCAGCGATATAGCCTTTATCATCAACCCAGATAGAAGAAGATGCTCCCTTCTCTTCAGCTTCCATTACAGAGAGGACATTTGGGAGATAGTTCACATTTTTCATTGTTGCAAACTCGGGTGACTTCATGGGAACAGTAGATGTTATCACTTTAACACCTTCTTTGCGCTGGGAAAAGTCATCATCGATGACTACAGCATAGAAAGCAGAAGTCGGGAGTCCTGCAGGTGACAATGAGAAGTTTCCAGGGCCTGCACTTAGCCAGAATCTTAAAGTTCCTTTCTTGCATTTTGAGGCTGCTGTCATTTGAATAAGAATGCTTCGAAGAGCTGAGCGAGGGAAAGGAGAGGTTATCTTTGCTCTTGATGCTGATCGAAGAAAGCGATCCAAATGGACATCCAGTTCATATAGATATCTGCATTAATCATATTGTTCAAAAATTGTAAAAAAGCTTAGAAGGGTTACAATTTATAAGACTTCTAAAAACAGACATTTATGCATACCCATCAAAGATGATAGATGTATCGAAGACACCATGCCCTCTATGAACCATGTGATCATCTATTGGAATTACCATCATTGCTGGATCCAGAATGATTCCACCATACACACTTGAATACATTGCTGGGTACGGTTGCTTTTTCACTGAACTCCATTTCTCATGAAGCCTTTCAAGCAACTGATTAAATAATCAACAATAAAATGGAAAAGAGAGTGAGTGAAATTTTAAAGAAGACTTGGTTGACATTAAATGATCACTATAGAATTAGCATAACTATAGATTGTTAAAAGTGAATCCTATATTGATCATTAACAATTTAATGAAGAAGATTGATAACTGCAGATTTTGCAATTAGAGATCACTATAGAATAAGTAGTCTTTCAAAAGCAATGATGAAAAAAGGTTCTGTTACCCTTTTTGCGTAAGGAAAAAAGGTCTCTGGTAATTGAAACTCAAAAAACCCTTGAGAATTGAGGTAATGATGAACATTCTCATGAGCTCATAATATTGACATCCTTGAAGGACATCAGCACAGCCTTTTTCTTAACGAATGAATTCAATCACATTCTGTATTATTTTGAAGCCCAACCTCATATAAGGAGAAAATTGCAAACTGGTGATTTATTTTTTTCAGTATAAGGGAGAGAGAGATTGCCCTTTCAGAAATTCAATCCCTTCATCCACTCATAAAGTATCTTGCTTTTTACCAGTAGGCTAAAACAGCCATCAAAAGGGCAGTCTAGCAAACATACAGGGATAGAAAGTTCAGCATATATATATTTTGGATCTCATTTTCTCATCATTCCTTTTCGGTTTGCAAAAGATTGGATTTATCTGCAGTTAGGCATTACTATAACCCAGCAATCTTATTTGGTTATCAACAGTTTCACTGAAGTAACTTAATAAAAAAGTTTGCTGCTTGCATATGAAACTGCCGAACCCAAATTATTCCCTACTGCCTATTTGTATCATAGGCCGGCTTTTACATATCGTACTAAGTTAACCTTTCCCGATGAAAGGCAAGCCATTTACTTCGGAATTAGACAATTTGCAGAGGAGGAAAATACCTCCTTTGTAATCATTCAATAAGGTACGGAGCATACCCACTTACTAACTGAACCAACTTATCTACCAACTAAGCCAACGCGGGTGTTACTGCCTATTTTTTCTAGTCACATACAACTGCCAACAGAACAAGATAGACACAGAGGCAGAATTATTGTCCTAAAAACCCAGGACCACTTTCTGGAAGATTCTCAAATTCTCAAGTAAAAACCAGCTATTGCAAATATCTATAACCCATCAATCAGTTATCAAAATAGACCTTGAAGTTGAACACACGTTAATTTGCATAGAAAACCATGATCAAGCATTAAATTAGCATAAAAAATCATGATCAAGCACTAAAAGATTAAAAAATATAGGGTATAGAGTTTTCAACCTCTGAAGATGAAGAGAACACATGAACCTTAAAGTCACTGCCATCATTTTCAACCTCCAATGCAGCCTTCTCATCTTCAAAATATAAATCATCAAATTATGCAAAAATTCATCAAAAAGGACACAAATTAGGAAAGACCCGAATATTATTACTAAACAAAAAAAAGAAAGAGAAATAATCTTACCTGATTTTTGGTGCTCCATGGATGATAACCAAAAGGAGACAGTGAAAAGAACTATGGAATTCAAGATAATTAATGAATAGAATGAATTAAGCCCGGGTCACAGGTGATACCGATATATGGAAGTTGCTATAAATAATGTCTGTGTTTATAGTGGAATCAATTTCTGTTAACTCGTAGCAGCTTGTCTTGCTGTTTTTGGTTCAAGGTGGAAGACAATGCGTAAGTCAAGCAGGAATGTTATTTTATTTGGCTAAAGTTTCAAATTGGCTCTTAAACTTCTTCATTTATTTCAATAGACCTCAAAGTTTTTCTTTTTGTCAACTTGATCCTTAAACTTTTAAGTTTGGGCCAATTAAATCTAAATTTCTCTCACAAAATTGCATATCCACTTTTTTATTTAAAAAATAAATTATAAGGTAATACAAAAAATAAATAGAAATAGAGAAAATGAGAGGCAATTATTATGTTCAATTGGGATAATTTATGTATATTTGTCTTTCGATTTGAATTGTGGAATCATTTGGATTCAATTGGGTTAATATTAAGAATTTGATTGTTTTGGCACAAAAAAAAAAAAGATTACATCTAATTAAATTAATTAAAAAAATTTAATAATATTCTTAAATTATTATAGGGAATAATCTTGTATGGTTTTATGTGTTGGATTTTTGTTACCAGCCATGGCTTATGCCATGTCAGCATATGACCCTTTTGAATGTCTGCACCTTGGATAATTTTAACAAAATGGTATATAGACCAAATTCATTTATATAAAAGAATATTTTATGATTGGATTAAAAAATAAATTATTTATACTCATATCAGAAGAGATGTAAATAATATGCTATTTTTTTCCCTAAAAGATTGCGAAATATATATTTATTAAATAAATTATAATAAATAATTCTATTGATTTTCGTTAAAAAAACTTTTATAAAATAAACAATATATGTTTCCGTTAAATTTTAAATGGTATTTTTAACGAATTCTTAAAATTTTTTAAGTTTAAAAAATTTATTCATTATAAAGTGAAAAATAAAATATATGAATGAGAAAAAAATAAACCTATTCATTTCAAATTCACAAAATAATAGTCCATCAGGCGGTGGTCTAGTTGATATTCGCATTTATGTGAAGAGTAAGAATATCATTTATGTGAAGAGTGAAAGGTCTCGAGTTTGAGTTCTCTCGAGCACAGTTGTTTTCACTAATTTGGTGAGTCAACGAGAGTTCCAAAGAATTAAAAAAGTCACAAAATAATGATAAAAATTGCACTTTTTTTTTGTTTGTGTGTGAAACAAGATGTACATAATTAATATACATAAACATTTTATTCTCATAGGTTTCTACACATCTATCTTATACAGCCTTTGAAGTTTAATTTTATGTTTAAAAATTGCCAATATGAATCCATCAGTAAAATGATTAGTAGCTGTCCTTCCCTCTTCTCTGGCTGAATTTGATGATGAGTTATTTAGTATATGTATCTGGTGTGCCTTTGACAGAAAGATTTTAGTCTCCCTAGAGCTTCTTCAAGAGATTTCGGATCGACAGCGAAAGTTATTCGGAGCCAATTTTTTAGCCCCACTGCTGTTCCTGCAAAAGAAATACAATTCCTCCCGAGTAAGCAGTGACAGGTTTGAGCTTCTTGTTAGCCTCTAAAAGCTGGAAAATCAAATTTTAATCAATCTTATGCTTCTTTATGAGTTGGTTATTCTTGGAGAATGCTTGACATATGAAAATGTTGACTAAAGGTCATTAAGTTTTGTTCTTTACTATGAATTTTACAAGTTCATTATAAAAATTTCAAAATAGTTAAACAACGTTCTGGAACTGTTTTTTTAAGAAAACCAATACAGTCTCAATGTCAAACAGACTCTAAATGGTTCTTAGGCTTGGAATCTTGGATTACAAAGTAGAACCAAGAGTTTTGGATATTGATTTTTCGTACCTGGAAGAATGATAACAGATTCCTCTTTGGCCAATTTGAAGCAGAAATCTATATCATCGGAAATATCATCCAATAGTGAAAGATTCAATTTCATCTGCATTACATTCAAAGTTCAGTAAGCATGAAAAATTGGAATCCCTTCTCTTTAAATGTAAAGAGAACTTAAAAACTTCTGCATTTTCCTCACCATGACAGCCATAGATCCCTGTGGCTTGTGCGTGCAAGTGATGCAAGGGATCTCTTTTATCCGGTCACAACAAATCTCTGAGACCTGCTTCAGTATATTGATGGTCTTCTTGAAAAAAACTTCATCAGTTTGCTCAAGAATGGACGGTACCGCTGCCTGACCGATCCGAATGAATATCAACAGAAGATCAGAAAATTAAAGAATAAGAGAAGTTCACACGTTAACTGACATTGTCAAGGTCAAGCAAGAATTAGAATATTTAACTGGAGCTTGGCATGTCCATTCATTATTTCATTGCCATAGATGATCAAGAAAGTAGCGGAATGCCGGCCTACCTCTATTCTTTCAGTTGCATATATCTTAATACTCTAGCTAGAAACTACAACTGTTACCTGCTCTGATTGTATTTCATAAAATGTATCTAGAAACTCTTAGCATCTTTACATCAGAGCTTTGGAAAATACACAGCATAAACAGCAGGAGCCGAAATAAGTGTAAACTGACAGTAAACAGAAAATAAGCATACAAATATAAATATGCAAACCTGGATGAAAGTTGCAGGTCCTCCCAAAATGTCAAAGTACTTCTTAATACGCTCAACAACCTGAGTAGAAGAAAAGGTAGTGCAGATAATAAGTTGATTTCGTATCATAGTCCATGTTCAACACTTTTGGAAATACAGGAGCATTGTTTAATGCTACAAGAGGGAAATTAATCATATCCAGAAAGTTAACAGAAAAAAGAGGACTCCATAAGGATTGTACAATGAACCATTTTTGAATTAGCATTCCAAATGTCTAATTAAGAATTGGATCTGCCAAATTCAAGCTCGGAATGTGTATGTAGTTGTAGAACAAATTCAAGTCAAAATTTGATGTTAGGTTCTGTCTTTTACAGAGACATGTATGTTTATAGATAGCCCTACTGAAAAGATGCTTATCAGTAGACACAAATAGCAGGGATAAGAGAGTAAACCTTGGGTTTTCTAAACATGCCAGATGGGTCAGTCGTAACAAACCAACCAAGTCGCCATCCAGGCACTATCCACCTCTTTGATAGAGAACCAAGAGTAAGAACAGGAACAATGGACCCAAAAACTCCCATCGGCACAAATGGATTATCCCCAAAAGCAAGATGTCCATAAACTTCATCAGCAATCACAAGAATGTTAAGCTTTTCTGCAGTCTCTGCAATCTAAATCCAATAAGCAACTAAATAAGCCTCTTTACTGAATAAGTGTTTACTTGTCACTTGAATCCAAATCACCAACCTCTTTCAAATGTTGATAAGAATATACATTTCCGCAAGGATTCCCAGGGTTTATGATAACCAGTGCAACAGTATTCTGATCTGTAAGTGCTTCAACTGCACCAAGATCAACCTCCCAGCCTTTCTCTGGGAGAAGATCAAAGTGCCTAACTTCAAGTCCCCTAAATGCTGCACAAAGTTCATAAATAGGAAAGCATGGTCTTGGAAGCAGAATATTCGCACCCGGTCGAGCAAGCATTGCCAAAGCAACATCAATGGCTTGTGTGCAACCAGATGTGATAAAAACATCATCAGATGACAACTTGTAGGGGAGATCTCGAGAAAGGTAATCAGCAATTGCCCTATACAAAAGAAAACATAAGTTAAATGAAAAAAAGAGTCATATGAACCGTATTATTCAAAGATGTCCCTAGCATTACAACGGGGCTGCTCATAAGTTTGGCTCAAATTGGTTCTAGAAAAATATGGCTGGAGCCAATTCTTGTACAAGACAAATTGCATTTTCAGTAACCTGTCACTTTCTTTCTTTTGGCTCAAAAAGCAACAGAAAAAGTTTCCAGCGTACTTTTAGATGCTTCCTGTTGCAACTCTAGAAAGAAGATACCAAAGGCAAAAGGCCAATAGTAAAATAGATTATTTGTTTTAGAATTCTTTTTTCAGAATTCTTTTTACTTAGCATCTAAGCTAGAAAAATTTTACAGAGAAAATATAATGAACATTACATATATTTGGAAAGAAATACGTTGAAGATTTTGAGCTTGTTATTTCTCAAATAATTCAACTACAACTCCAGAGGAGGGATAACAATTATAGTTAAAAGAAAATGACAAAATGTAAAAATGCTCAAGAATTAATTTCAACACAGAAATTATAAGAAATTGGCTAAGATAATTAAGAAACCAAACCTAAATAGTAATTCTGGATAGTTTTAACTGCACTTACAATTTAAGAATCCAGCTAAAAATTAAACAAACCCAGATCATTACTCATCCATTCCTGTTACTTGCAACCATAAGAACTGAGAAATTCAGTAACTGTGAATATAAGTAAGGCAGGAAAGAACAGGAAAGAGGACCAGCTGCAATAAATTATTTGTGAAAAAAACAAAAATTATAAGCTGCAATTGAACACTTTAACTATCCAATTTAAGTTCCATTTCATTTGAAGACAACTATCAAATCTAGACCCAGTAACCCGAATGCTACAAGAATTAAAATCAAATTGAACAAAAACTTAAAAAATAAAGAAATTCACAAATTGTTAAAACAAACTGATATATTTTAATTCCTAATATAGTAACAATTACCTTCTAGTTTGAGGAAGACCAACGGTAGGGGCATAACCATTGAACTTGTCAGACTGAAGAGCATCAACAACAGCTTCTTGAGCAATAGGTGTAGTGTGAAAGCAAGAATAAGCAGAAGGGTCACCCATACCTAAAGAAATCACACTTCTTTTATCTTTTTCATCAATATTTTCCATCAATAAACTTAAAATGCCTTTAATTGTTATATTTTTGGGTGTTTCCATGTCATGATTGTTGCTGGTTACATTCTCCTTAACTTTCTCCATGTGGGTTTCTTCTTCTTCTTCTTCTTTAGTTTCTTGTTAAACTGGGTTTTGGGTTTGGATTCTTGTCTTTTTGAATCTTAAAAGTTGGGACTTTTGGAAGAGGCTGTACAAGTATGACACAGAGAAAAAATGGGAAAAAATTGGTGGATTGAAGTCAGTGCATGTGCAAGGCCACACGTTGAAGTCTCCTCTGCAATCTCTGCATGAAAACAAATTTGGGTTGCTTGGACAGGGTTTTATTATCATTTCAAAAGTACAACAATACGAGTAATATTGATTCTTTTTTTTTTTTTTCCTTTTTTTAACATTTTCCTATTCATACTTTCGAATTAACTTGTTTTTTCTCCAATGATTTTAAGAATACACTCACTCATATCCGAATGATGCACTAAAAAAACAATAATTTGTTATAAAAGTGTGCTTCTTTCCTTCTCTTTTTTTGTCTTTTTATTCCCCCACAGAAAAAGTAGTTATGTGATATGTAAAATTCATATCTATACTCCAGGCAGGATCACGGTTTTATTACGATTGATTTCAATTTTAAAATTACCAATTCTGATTATAAAATGATGAAATGAACCATTTTTTAGTGGTTTTTAAAATGATTTTGAGATCGATGATTTTGGTTTTGTTTCAATGTGAACCAAAATTAGATAATAGATTTTAAAGTTTTTACTATTACTATTAAATAGTAATAGTTTGAATAAATAATAATAATTACTATTACTATTAAAAAAATAAACCAATTTAATAAAAATTATTAAAAATTACTTAAAAAATTATATTAAAATAAAAAAATAATTTGAGAGTTTTTTTGAAAACATATTTTTCACTGTTTCAAATCGGAACCACCAATTTCGATTTCAAAAAATAAAGAATTGAAATTGAACTTTAAATACACAATTTTGATTATAGTTTAAAATCAAAATCATTAATCACGGTTTAGTACCGATTTTAACCGATTTGATTTCAATTTAGTTCCAATTTAAAACTGAACCGTAATCATTCCTGTCTAAATCTAGCTTCTTCTTCTTTTTTTCCCTTTGGCTGAGTTATAAGTACAACAATAAAAAGTTATTTGCCTAACAGGAAAGAGAAATTAAAATTAAAAAAATAATTTTTATTTGCATTAAAAGCGAAAAATAATTTTATTTTGATAAAAGTGATATAATTACAAACAAATTTTTATATTTTTTTGAAGGTAACAAATTTTTTAAATTAGAATTTTTAAATGATATATAACTGCAAAACATTTAAAATTTATAATAAACAACTCCATTAAGCAAAAAATTAATGCATAATACAAAAATAGCATAAATATGCAATAAAGTATCTAATACTTTTTTTTTGAGCTTACATTCTTTGTCAAAAAAAAAAAAAAAAATCTTACATTCTGTAAAATGATAAAATGATATTGAAACACAAATCTAATAATAATAATAATAATAATAATAATAATAATAATAATAATGAATAATCTAAAAATTCCTAAAATATGAAATCATTCAGTTGTGCTTTTGCACACGACTACTTGATCGATACTAACAATAATAGTAACAGAAACAGCAGCTTTCATTGAACTTTGTAACGATACGACACAAATCTTAGACACGTCAGACATGCATGTTCGGGACAAAGACTTCTGTATTCAAACTTGGCCATCGTTGTTATTATTATTATTATTATTATTATAACCACAAGCTTTAATCCATGGACCCCAAAAATGTAAAGATCTTTTACGATTTCATCAAAATACTCAGTTTAATTATGTATTAATCATAATCATTCTTATTTATAAGACAATTGAGTTTATTTAGGTCAAAATATTTTAATAGGGTCAATTAAATATTTTGGTGGGTCAATTTAAAAAAAAATAGAATTTTAAAAATTATTTTTAAATTTTCTTTAATTCAATAGGTCAACTGACCCCATTCATTAAGAGGCAGTTGGACCTCCGTACACTTGCATACGCTCTTAAACTGCAAATCAAGTATATTCCAAAAGAGCAAAAAGAAATCAAGTGGTCTTATAAATAATTGCATGTATTATACTAAAATAAAGTAAATAATTTATAGCAAATAAAGTTTAATTGATCTTTCATATTCTATCTTGAATTCACTCATTTTCATCAAAAAAATTATTATCAATTATTGAATAATACTGAAAATGAAAAATCTTTTATTGTGTAATTCATAATGTTAGTTCGAGTATTAAAATATATATGCCGAAAAATTATTTTATTCATTGGTACAACAAGAATTATTACAACAACTGAACATGATATAAAATTAAAACTTAAACCCACTAATCAATTATTTTAATTTATAGAATATCTAAATGATGTTCTTTTAGGTGAAATGATAAAAGTAAAAATATAAATTTTGACACTTTTATAATTTCGATTAATTTTTTTATTTTACCAATAAATGTTTTGAAGTTTGTTTTTAATAGTAATTGTGCTTTTGTAAAATTATTACTCCCTATATTTTCAATACTTGTCACAGTATATTTAAGAAATATAAATTATTCATTTTATTTGTATGCTTTGTATATGACCAACAGTGATTAATACAAATTTAAAATTGGCGTTTAGATATTATAAATTAAAGGTAATATAGTTAATTCACTCAATAATTTATTATAAATAATTTTTTAAAAAGATATAAATACCTTAATATAATAAGTATTTAAAAACAAGTCGGAGTATCTAAATTCAACGGATAGGAGCCATATAGCAACTAAAATTAATGTATGTTTTTGGAACAAATGAATTTCGTAAAATTTTGTGAAATTCAATTGAAAATTCAAAATGTTGTGTTTGGAATAAAAAAAATGCAGATTTGAATTCTACAAATTGAATTTTATGGAACTAGCCATATCTAATTCAAATTCTACTAAAATTGATGGAATATGAAAATGGATTTCATAAAACTGACCATTAAAATGTTTATTGGTAAAATTACCCTCCACTATAAATTCAACTATTTTTACTTTTTTTTTCCCTTTTATTTATTTTCTTTGAAAATTTTCAAACTATAACAATATTTTTTTAATTCTATAACAACGCTAGTTTATATTTTTATTTTTTTTTTTAGAAAATTTCAAAACGTTTTTTTTTTTAAATGTAGTAATAACAATAGTTATTATTACCATGAAACTATAAAAACTGAGCATCAACCATTGTTTTCAAATACAATTAAAAATAATAGTAACATTTTTAATATTTTTTTTAGTTCCAAAATTAATTACTTAAATCAATAAAATTTTTTACATCAATTAAAAATAATTATTATGATGAATGTTACTATTTATATAATTAATTAATTAGCGTGAAATATTAGTTTACTTATTTATATAAAATTTATTATTTATCTTTTAATAAAAAAATGACAAGTTATTATATTGTACAAAATAAATATAATTAGTGTTTGTTATTTATTTTTATTAAATTATTATATCAAGGTATAAGAAACAAAGACAAATGAATTTTCATTTAAGAATTTATTCCAAATATAATTTTATAGAATTCAATTGAATTACCTATTTTAAATTGTAGCACACCAAAAATAATAAATTTATTTTGAAATTGACTTCTTTATTTTAAAATTAAAAACACGTGGTCAATCCAGCTAATAATGAATTTTTTTTTTTTTTTTTTTTTTTGAATTGTCGATAAAGTGCCGTGTGTCAAATGTGGCTTACACTATAATACTTACATCAACTGAATTTGGACAATAGTCATATAAAGATTGACATGTCAATTAATAAAATTCTGGGAAATTAGAAATAAATATGCACCACACGTTTCTTCCTTCACATTTATTGTACACGTAACTTTATATTACTCTCAAAAATAATTTTGAATATGTTGGCTTCTTGTTTGTTAACATTCTGTCATAAAAAGAGATTGAATGGAGTTTTTGGAAGCATATTTTCAACCATTTATTTTCACAGAAATCTATGAAAATAATAATAATAAAAGATTGAACTCTCATATGATATTAATAATCCTAATAAATATTAAAATTTAAATGTCAAAATTAAAAGAATAATGAATATGACAGTATTACAAAATTTTTTGCACAAAATAAAATAAATAAATTTTTGCATGGTTTAACAAACCACGCACCTAAAGAATTTAGTCAATAAAAGTTATTTTATCCTTTTTTTACTCTTAACTCATTGAATATATTGATAAAAGTCTCTCATTTAAAGAAAAATCATGAAGATTATCATGCAAAAAATAATTATTTACATATCTAAATTTAGAAATTTTGTAAATATTTTTTAGAGCATTAAAAGAAGAAATAAAAAGAAAATAAAATGAAAAATGGAACGGAAGGAGTATTTAAGGAATAGTATTTGATGGGAGTTGGGCGGCCATCAGGCCCGTTTCACGATCCTCCAACTGGTTTGGACTTAACTTGGGAGGCAGCATCCAAACATTTTAGAGAAATTGTAGTAAATGCCAGATTTTTAAATTTTAATTTAAAAAATATGTTTTTAACTTGTTTTAGGTAATTATTTAAAAATTTAGAAAAAGAAAAAAAAAAAAGGTAGAGAAGCATCATGGTATCACAATTTGCAGATATTATTATTACATTGAAGTTTATGAAAAATTTATATAAAATAAAAAGAGGACATACCTTATAACCTGAATGAGGTAGCCTAACGAGAAAGAATATTTAAAATAAATATGGAGTTGAGTACCTTGTCAATTTGTAAAACTTAGATGATATGTGGAGCTCTCCTTTTCTTTCACCAAATCCAAAAGTTGCTTCTTAATACAATGCACTCAAGCAATCTTCTTTCTCTCCAATTTTTTTGGGTGTGCTTCTCGCTACATATGTGTATATATAGATATGAAATGGATTGAGTTGGATTTTTTAGGCCTATCAATTGGTTTCTCCTGTTCAATCTTTTTTGAGGATAAGTTTGATGATTCATCTTTTTATTATTATTATTAAATAATTATTTTTCTTTGATTTGCACAAATTAAAAGTGTATAAGAAAAAACTAATTAGGTGATGGTCTGATTGATTTTCTCACTTATGTGAGGAGTTGGCGGTCTTGAATTTTAATCTTCTCGACCATAATTATTTTTATCGAGTTGGTGAGTCAAAAACAGGGCTAAACCTATTGTGTAACCCATTATATTGCCTATAAATACCTCAAATGCAATTAAAAAAAAAAAAAAAAAAGTGCACACGAGAGAGAAAAAAGAAAAGAGAAGTGTGCAACTTTTGTACGTCTCCACTCTCCACGGCTCTCCAATTAGATTGAGATTAGGTTTCTTCCATTTCTAAGAAAAAAAAACGGGTAAATAAAAGATAAATTTTGCAGACCATTCAACGTCAAATATTTTGCTTTCACATAAAAAATCATTTCGACTTTCCATTTAAAGAAATGCAACTCCATCTCAGCATTTTTTATAAATGTTGTTGAAAGATAACAAGCTTAGATACCAAAAAAAAAAAAAAAAAATGAAACTGTTGTTGCAATAAAAGAACGAAGAGTTTTTAGAATAGAAAAGCCACGTCTAAGTGAGAGAGAGAGACGCGTAAGAAAGAGGAGGGAGAAACAGATGTAGTTGATGTGGCAAAAAAATTATATTTTTAATGATAGTGAGTGACATGTCAGCTTTTCGATAGTGTCTATATTAAGTATTTTGAATTCAAGGGGTAAAAGTCGAAGGACGATGGCAAAAATTAAGCCCAAAAATTGACAGCAAGACAAAGAAACTTGATTTGCAATCACACCAATTACCGAAGACAGAGACAAGACACGAGAAGATGAATGGACCATATAAGAGTGATCACATTGTGGGGTCCAATGACAACGTGGCACATCCCTGTGCTTTTGTTCCTAAAATAGCAAACTATGTCTGATCATCACCGGCCGATTTTAATTGGATTGTATTTTTGGTGAGGTTGGGAACCACTCTCTCCCTAGTCCCAAAATCAGAGGGGGTTTGCTATGGCAGGCAATCGTATCAATCTAATTAGTTGGGATCTTTGTCAACGTCATTCATGTGATAATAATTCATTGGCCTAACCTTCATTTCCTACCTGTGGATCTTGAAATGGATCCCACCTTGTTATATATATGTGTATTAACTAGCAAAAGAATTTTTTTTTTCTAAAATTTATGGGAACTTTTTTCCCCTAACGGGTTATAAGCTAGTACAAGCAAAATTGGTATTGCTATTGCAAGATTTAGAATATTATTTTTTTTTATTATTATAATGGTTAATTTGTCAAGCACGTCGAGAAAAATAGAAATGTAGCAATTAGTGTGCATTTTCCTTTTTTCCAAATTAGTGTGAGATAAATTTTATAAATATAAAAATTGAGACAAAAGGGAAAAACATATACAATAATCACTTTGCTGGGCAGTATTTTATTGTAGATTGAAGCTTGAGTAAATGCAAATATAGAAAAATAGAAATGAAAAAATGAAAATTTTAAGTCAAAAAAAGTAAGCTCATTTTGGCCAAATTGTCCAAGACTTGCTCCTTGAAGCAGGAGAAAGAAGAAATCTTTTCAAAAGAGCCTATTACGCCAATGCTTTGACAGGGAGTCCATTATGTTACACCACCTTTCCTAAATTCTTTAACTGAAAAAAAAAAAAGGACCATTCATCTAACAAATGGGGTTGTCCAAACACTATCTACCCCATAGCTACAACGTCAAATGCCTTCTAAATAAAGTGGAAGAGGAATTGAGATTTGTGCCATGAATAGCATTAATGAGTAAATCATTCTTCCTGCTTTAATTAAAAACCTCTCCATCAGCACTAGATTGAAGTAATCTCTGCTGAAGGTAAACAATAGGATCAAGCACAGCTAGTCCTGGAGGAATATCTTCAATCATTCTCCAACCCACGAACTCACGTGGTTCAGTAATCAGGACACCCCTGAATGTCGACCATTGACTGTGGGTTGGCGGGCAAAAATAGAGACCATGGCCTTGACCTAGCCCAATGTCATAGAAAAATTCTATGGTCAGTCTGCCAGGCCAGGGGTAATCCCCATAACCCTGCCAAGCTGTAGAAGCAGCATACTGGGGGTTCGTTGGGAATATCCCATGACGCGTGCACCAGTGATTTGATATCTCCCAATAGCAATCATCCAAAGATGTCGGTTCTTGTAATTCACTAATATAAATGATCTCAGAACCTGGATAACCAATTGAAATGATCCATACACCATTCGGGTGGGCTGGATCCATCAACATTGCATTGAATATTTCCTGCATCGGGACTAGTAGAGGTCTGTTTCCCATAAGATAATCTCTAGAGCCGGCTAGCGGATCATGGCTTACCTTAATTTTAACTGGGGTCTTTGGCAGCACTGGTGAGATGTTAAGAGCACCTAAGCATGGAACCAATACAGATGGATTTTTGAGCAAATATTGAAGATTTTGAGCAACATGTGTTCTTGGATGGCCCTGAAGATGAGGAAGTCCTGTAACACTGTGCTCAACAATCTCTTGTATGCCTCCAGCATCAGTTCTAAGCTGCAACATAATCAGAAAAAAAAACTGTTAAGACTTATTTTCTTGCACTTTTGAATCCATGCAACATGAAACTGTGTACACATCACAATTTGATTCAGGGTAACCCTCACAAAATTCTACTTTAATGACATTATTCATTAGAAGAAAGATGGACTTCAACTATAAGACATAACATTCCAATGCACCATCAAAAATAAAAAAGGAACAAAAAAAGTTTTACACAAGAGAGCAGCCTAGCCATAGGTATTGACAAGTGTTAAACATTAAAGATCAAATTTCTCATATTACTAGCAAAATCAGATAACGTAAAACAGTTTACTTACATAAATGTTTCGAAATTTTCTTTGCGCTAAATAATATTTGCTAGACATCCTCACTCTTTATTTATTCCCTGTGCAAAGTGCATCCCTCTCTTAGCACATTAAAAAAAATATTAAAAGGAAAAGAATAATCCTTCATGCCCATGTCTCTGGCAAAAAATTCACAAAATCCACTCTTATTACTCCAATAATAAGAAGACCACTACAAATAACATTTAGAAATAATGAACTTTAGAAAAGCATAAGATCATATAGCTGCTTGATTCTAGAGTTTTCAGCAGTTCTTCAGAAAATAACATATACAATGTATTCAAGGTCCTTGAAGAAAATAACATTTTCACATGATGGCCAAAAATCAATCAATCCTTGTTGCATTATGAAGAAAAACCAGGAAAGAATATTGTTGAACCTATAATAGATGATCTCTATAGCTGGCTAGCAGGTCATTGCTTACCTTAATTTTAACTGGGGTCTTTGGCAGCACTGGTGAGATGTTAAGGGCACCTGAGCATGGAACCAATACAGATAGATTTTTCAGCAAATATCGAAGATTTTGAGCAACATGTGTTCTTGGATGGCCCTGAAGATGAGGAAGTCCTGTAACACTGTGCTCAACAATCTCTTGTATGCCTCCAGCATCAGTTCTAAGCTGCAACATAATCAGAAAAAAAAACTGTTAAGACTTATTCTCTTGCACTTTTGAATCCATGCAACATGAAACTGTGTACACATCACAATTTGATTCAGGGTCACCCTCACAAAATTCTACTTTAATGACATTATTCATTACAATAAAGATGGACTTCAACTATAAGACATAACATTCCAATGCACCATCAAAAATAAAAAAGGAACAAAAAAAAGTTTTACACAAGAGAGCAGTGTAGCCATAGGTATTGACAAAGTGTTAAACATTAAAGATCAAATTTCTTATATTACTAGCAAAATCAGATAACGTAAAACAGTTTACTTACATAAATGTTTCGAAATTTTCTTTGCGCTAAATAATATTTGCTACACATCCTCACTCTTTATTTATTCCCTGTGCAAAGTGTGTCCCTCTCTTAGCACATTAAAAAACATATTAAAAGGAAAAGAATAATCCTTGATACCCATGTCTCTGGCAAATAATTCACAAAATCCACTCCTATTACTCCAATAATAAGAAGACCACTACAAATAACATTTAGAAATAATGAACTTCAGAAAAGCATAAGATCATATAGCTGCTTGATTCTAGAGTTTTCAGCAGTTCTTCAGCAAATAACATATACATTGTATTCAAGGTCCTTGAAGAAAATAACATTTTCACATGATGGCCAAAAATCAATCAATCCTTGTTGCATTATGAAGAAAAACCAGGAAAGAATATTGTTGAACCTATAATAGATGATCTCTATAGCTGGCTAGCAGGTCATTGCTTACCTTAATTTTAACTGGGGTCTTTGGCAGCACTGGTGAGATGTTAAGGGCACCTGAGCATGGAACCAATACAGATAGATTTTTCAGCAAATATCGAAGATTTTGAGCAACATGTGTTCTTGGATGGCCCTGAAGATGAGGAAGTCCTGTAACACTGTGCTCAACAATCTCTTGTATGTCTCCAGCATCAGTTCTAAGCTGCAACATAATCAGAAAAAAAAACTGTTAAGACTTATTCTCTAGCACTTTTGAATCCATGCAACATGAAACTGTGTACACATCACAATTTGATTCAGGGTCACCCTCACAAAATTCTACTTTAATGACATTATTCATTAGAATAAAGATGGACTTCAACTATAAGACATAACATTCCAATGCACCATCAAAAATAAAAAAGGAACAAAAAAAGTTTTACACAAGAAAGCAGCCTAGCCATAGGTATTGACAAGTGTTAAACATTAAAGATCAAATTTCTTATATTACTAGCAAAATCAGATAACGTAAAACAGTTTACTTACGTAAATGTTTTGAAATTTTCTTTGCGCTAAATAATATTTGCTACACATCCTCACTCTTTATTTATTCCCTGTGCAAAGTGCGTCCCTCTCTTAGCACATTAAAAAAAATATTAAAAGGAAAAGAATAATCCTTCATACCCATGTCTCTTGCAAATAATTCACAAAATCCACTCTTATTACTCCAATAATAAGAAGACCACTACAAATAACATTTAGAAATAATGAACTTCAGAAAAGCATAAGATCATATAGCTGCTTGATTCTAGAGTTTTCAGCAGTTCTTCAGCAAATAACATATACATTGTATTCAAGGTCCTTGAAGAAAATAACATTTTCACATGATGGCCAAAAATCAATCAATCCTTGTTGCATTATGAAGAAAAACCAGGAAAGAATATTGTTGAACCTATAGTAGATGATCTCTATAGCTGGCTAGCGGGTCATTGCTTACCTTAATTTTAACTGGGGTCTTTGGCAGCACTGGTGAGATGTTAAGGGCACCTGAGCTTGGAACCAATACAGATGGATTTTTGAGCAAATATTGAAGATTTTGAGCAACATGTGTTCTTGGATGGCCCTGAAGATGAGGAAGTCCTGTAACACTGTGCTCAACAATCTCTTGTATGCCTCCAGCATCAGTTCTAAGCTGCAACATAATCAGAAAAAAAAACTGTTAAGACTTATTCTCTTGCACTTTTGAATCCATGCAACATGAAACTGTGTACACATCACAATTTGATTCAGGGTCACCCTCACAAAATTCTACTTTAATGACATTATTCATTACAATAAAGATGGACTTCAACTATAAGACATAACATTCCAATGCACCATCAAAAATAAAAAAGGAACAAAAAAAGTTTTACACGAGAGCAGCCTAGCCATAGGTATTGACAAGTGTTAAACATTAAAGATCAAATTTCTTATATTACTAGCAAAATCAGATAACGTAAAACAGTTTACTTACATAAATGTTTCGAAATTTTCTTTGCGCTAAATAATATTTGCTACACATCCTAAACTCTTTATTTATTCCCTGTGCAAAGTGCGTCCCTCTTTTAGCACATTAAAAAAAATATTAAAAGGAAAAGAATAATCCTTCATACCCATGTCTCTGGCAAATAATTCACAAAATCCACTCTTATTACTCCAATAATAAGAAGACCACTACAAATAACATTTAGAAATAATGAACTTCAGAAAAGCATAAGATCATATAGCTGCTTGATTCTAGAGTTTTCGGCAGTTCTTCAGCAAATAACATATGCATTGTATTCAAGGTCCTTGAAGAAAATAACATTTTCACATGATGGCCAAAAATCAATCAATCCTTGTTGCATTATGAAGAAAAACCAGGAAAGAATATTGTTGAACCTATAGTAGATGATCTCTATAGCTGGCTAGCGGGTCATTGCTTACCTTAATTTTAACTGGGGTCTTTGGCAGCACTGGTGAGATGTTAAGAGCACCTGAGCATGGAACCAATACAGATGGATTTTTGAGCAAATATCGAAGATTTTGAGCAACATGTGTTCTTGGATGGCCCTGAAGATGAGGAAGCCCTGTAACACTGTGCTCAACAATCTCTTGTATGCCTCCAGCATCAGTTCTAAGCTGCAACATAATCAGAAAAAAAAACTGTTAAGACTTATTCTCTTGCACTTTTGAATCCATGCAACATGAAACTGTGTACACATCACAATTTGATTCAGGGTCACCCTCACAAAATTCTACTTTAATGACATTATTCATTACAATAAAGATGGACTTCAACTATAAGACATAACATTCCAATGCACCATCAAAAATAAAAAAGGAACAAAAAAAGTTTTACACGAGAGCAGCCTAGCCATAGGTATTGACAAGTGTTAAACATTAAAGATCAAATTTCTTATATTACTAGCAAAATCAGATAACGTAAAACAGTTTACTTACATAAATGTTTCGAAATTTTCTTTGCGCTAAATAATATTTGCTACACATCCTAAACTCTTTATTTATTCCCTGTGCAAAGTGCGTCCCTCTTTTAGCACATTAAAAAAAATATTAAAAGGAAAAGAATAATCCTTCATACCCATGTCTCTGGCAAATAATTCACAAAATCCACTCTTATTACTCCAATAATAAGAAGACCACTACAAATAACATTTAGAAATAATGAACTTCAGAAAAGCATAAGATCATATAGCTGCTTGATTCTAGAGTTTTCGGCAGTTCTTCAGCAAATAACATATGCATTGTATTCAAGGTCCTTGAAGAAAATAACATTTTCACATGATGGCCAAAAATCAATCAATCCTTGTTGCATTATGAAGAAAAACCAGGAAAGAATATTGTTGAACCTATAGTAGATGATCTCTATAGCTGGCTAGCGGGTCATTGCTTACCTTAATTTTAACTGGGGTCTTTGGCAGCACTGGTGAGATGTTAAGAGCACCTGAGCATGGAACCAATACAGATGGATTTTTGAGCAAATATCGAAGATTTTGAGCAACATGTGTTCTTGGATGGCCCTGAAGATGAGGAAGCCCTGTAACACTGTGCTCAACAATCTCTTGTATGCCTCCAGCATCAGTTCTAAGCTGCAACATAATCAGAAAAAAAAACTGTTAAGACTTATTCTCTTGCACTTTTGAATCCATGCAACATGAAACTGTGTACACATCACAATTTGATTCAGGGTCACCCTCACAAAATTCTACTTTAATGACATTATTCATTACAATAAAGATGGACTTCAACTATAAGACATAACATTCCAATGCACCATCAAAAATAAAAAAGGAACAAAAAAAGTTTTACACAAGAGAGCAGCCTAGCCATAGGTATCGACAAGTGTTAAACATTAAAGATCAAATTTCTTATATTACTGGCAAAATGTTTCGAAATTTTCTTTGCGCTAAATAATATTTGCTACACATCCTCACTCTTTATTTATTCCCTGTGCAAAGTGCGTCCCTCTCTTAGCACATTAAAAAAAAATATTAAAAGGAAAAGAATAATCCTTCATACCCATGTCTCTGGCAAATAATTCACAAAATCCACTCTTATTACTCCAATAATAAGAAGACCACTACAAATAACATTTAGAAATAATGAACTTCAGAAAAGCATAAGATCATATAGCTGCTTGATTCTAGAGTTTTCGGCAGTTCTTCAGCAAATAACATATACATTGTATTCAAGGTCCTTGAAGAAAATAACATTTTCACATGATGGCCAAAAATAGTGAAAACCCAATTAATCAACTAAGAAAACCTTTGCTAGATGCATCATGCATGGCAAATACCATACCCTCAAGTTTTTCAAAGATAACTCAACCATATGTGGGATGTTATGGAAATTAATTCTAGAATCTACAAATCTGTTACAGAAACACCATTATGACAAAACCAATATCAAAAGAATAACTAATAAAATAAAACCCATAAGACAAAAACCCTAATAGTTAACAACAAAAACCACAATTCACAAAACCCAGATGGAAACGAGTAATGTAAATCTCAGGGCAAATTCAACCAGAAGAAGAAATAAAAATTCATCACCTGAATGAGAACGGAATCTTCTCGCTTGCATAAGTAATCGGCTAGAACGAGTACCGACACATCCACACCCGGAAAATAATACTTGTCTCTTAACCACGTCGGACCCGGGTCTTTTAATGATCCATTGAAAACATATTTCTCCGGATTAAACTGGTTAACAAGAACAGCATGCCCTTCGTGAACTTGGATTTTATCCGAGTTAATTTCGGATACTCGAAATCCGCTGGCAAGATCAATCGGCAATCTTGATTTGCCAGTCCCAGTTGCTCCCATAACAATTTGGGAAGAGATTTTAAAGAAGAGTACGATTTTTTAAAAGTTACTTGAAGGATTAAAAACTCGTTTAAACACTTCCATTTTCAACATTCCGAACTGAGTATGTAAGTATGATTACAAAAATTTAATTTTAAAATTATCTATAATTGTATTTATAAATCTTCCATAACAAGGTATTTTGATAATATTTATATTTAATATTATTTTTTTTATCATCAAATCAAATAAAATATATTATTAAATTTTCATTTACCATATTTTCTCGATAAACACAAAAAAAAAAAAATTTATTATATTTTTTCGTACCATATTTTACTTTAATGATCATTTTCTCTCTTCGTCCAACCAAAGCATTAGTGTAATCGCATCTTATCGGAAGGGCTCCATGCGTGCGAAGTTTTAAGTTTCAATAGAAAAATGTTTAAAAAGGGGCTCGATAGGAAAATTTATGAAAGTTCAGGGGTCCAAAAATGCTTTTATTCCTATTTTTACGATTTTCTTGGCAATGCATATATACATGGAATATGATGGGCCAGCTGGGAAATTGTGGCCCAATCAAGTTTCTGAAGAGAATATTTAGTGGACTTTTCGGATGGGTTTGGGTTTGGTTTGAAGTGAGCCCATTCTGCAAAGCCCACATTCTAAGAAAAATCTAAAAATTAAACCCACTAGCCTGGTCCGTTGGAGGATATCATTGTTACATAGAGCCAAGTCTGTCTGATTAATTAGTAATTATAGGATTAATAATTATTTAAATATGTTTTATTATTTTAGATGGAAGATTCCAAGTTGAGCAAAATTATTTAAAAAATTAAATTATAAATACGCAATATGTGATGAGAATGCCATCTTAAAATTCTCGAAAGAAGATAAATAATATTAATTCTTAAATTATTTTTGAAAAAAATTGTAAATACACGAGAATATACTCTTAAAATTCTAGAAAAAGACACCTAATGTTAACCTTTAGCATATCAATAATTTATTTGAAAATAATTAATATATCTATAATTGGAAATTAGTTAAACTTATGCTTTAATCTTAATTTATAGATTTTAAGATAAAACATACAAGGAAATGAGGCCAAATAGATGTAGACATCTAAATAAGAAGGGCCCACTTGAGAAATAGACGTGTCAAAATCAAGGACGTACAAAATCATAAACATACGATCATGCATTATTGGATTGGCAGTGAAAAATAGCAATCCTACAAAGTACTGTACACACTACACAGCGTTTTATTATAAAGGAAGGGGTGCGCACTGCGCACTGTGGATGGCGGTGGTGTAAACCAGGTGGCCACGTTAAGTTAAGCAATGGTCCAAAGCCAAAGGAGAAGAGAGGCTGGCTGACTCGCACTACGATGCGCCGTAGGTGGAGGGCGGCGGAGGATGGATAGAAAGAGATGAATGAGGAAGTAAGGTGATATAATATTGTCGTCATTCGCTATCAGCTATCCTTAAGACAATCTCTTGATAATTGGGCCTTTTTGTTTCTTTCTTCCTTTTTTATTTCACTTTTATAAAAACAACTCAAAAGAAACAGAATCTCAAAACAATAGGGAAAAAAAAAAAAAAAAATCAACACTTGTGGTTTTCTTTTTTTTTTTTTTTTTTTAATTTTAAAATAAAAAGTCAACTCTTTCAGTCTTTTTCTTTTTCTTTTTTTTTTTTTTGTTAATTGGGAGGGTTTAAAAAAAATCTTTATTTGATGGACATTATTGAAGTCTAATTAGCATAAAATTATGTTTATTTTTTAATTAGTGGTTTATAAGTCGTATACCCCTCATTTTTAACCCATAATTCAACTCTAATAACTAATTTTTTTTTTATGACTATGATTGTTATATGCTCATTTTTAATATTAATTTGATTTTTTATTTATATAATATTAAAATATAAATTTTTATTTAGATTGAGTGGTTAAAATACATTACATTTTATAGAAACAGTAAAAATTTTTTTTTAATACTAAAAAAATTTTGTTTTGCTTAACATACTTAATAATACAGATTTTATTATATATTAGTTGCTTTAATTTAAAAAATAAAATAAAATTAATATATAAAATTATTATATAGCTTCTATTATAAGTTTCATAATTAATTTACACATTTCGTTAATAATTTTCACTATAATCTCTTATAGTAAATAAATCTACTTGAAATTAATTTAATAAATAAAATTAAATATTTATAAATAATAATAATTTTTATTTTTACTATTAAAATCATAAAATTATTTAAAAAATTATTAATAAAATTATATTTTTTAATAGAAATAGAATTTGAATTGTATAAAATATCAATATAACTAATAAAGATGTTTAAAAATAATAATTTTTTAATTAATTTTGGTCAACCAAATTAGAGTGCAATTTGAAAGAAAAAAATTTAATCATATCCTTTTAAAATTAAAATTTGAATAATCTAGATATATTAATTTAAAATAAATTTTAAAATTTTAAAAATTTTCAAATGTCTCATAGTTACATATATTATAATAATAAAATTATTAAATTATTATAAATAATAAAATTATTAAATTATTATAAATAATTTACATAATAATATAATGAGAGGTAAAGTTGATATGTGAATGTTGTCTACTTCTAAAAATTAATTTTAGTAAAGAGAATTAAAGAGCAACTTGAATTAACACGTGGGGGTGGAGTTTTCTTTTGTTTTTGTTTTTTTTGTCTATTATTAAATAAAATAAAAGGTTAGCATTACAAGAGAAGTGCAACCCTGAAAAGAAGAAGAGCATAAAATTGCAAAGCAAAAGCCCTAAGTGTACTCAGGTGACCAGAACAGGAGAGAAGATTAAGGGGGAGATTTCTTTTTGGCCTTTTTTGGGTTACCTACTGCTATCAATGCCTTGACAACTACAAAAAGATCCACTTTAGTGGAGAGAAGAAAAGGAGAGATGGAGCTTTTTTCTTTTTTCTTTTTTCTTTTTTCTTTTTTTTAAATACATATATTATTACTAATAGAATTAAAAAATTAGAAAATTTTGTATGAGCAGTACTCAGGCTTTGGCCATAGAGAGATAGAGAGAGATGATTTGATGTAAAGCCTGTTCGGAAGAGTAGGCGCATTGTGTCTCAAAATGCGAGCATGATGAGTCAAAATCTAATAGCATCAATCTCTCACCTTCCTTGATTGGTGATGGACGGATGGATGGGATTGCTTGAATTGATTCATGCATGGTAAATTAATCATTTCATGAGTTGAAATTTTTTTTCGACATCAATTTTGTACTAACATGAATCAGCATATTACCTTCAAATTAAAAATATAATCTCATCCATTATTAATTCAACAACTAACCTATCCATTCTTCTTTTGTCTTTTCCTACCCTTACCTTCAAACTTCCTGTATTAACTATCGAGCTTGTATTTTCGTATTTATAAAAATTGAAGTCGTGTATAATTTCAATACATCCACCGTGAATGATGTTATATATATTTTTTTAATTGAAGGAAATGAATATTATTTTCTTAGTATGTTATATTCATTTTTGGTAAGCAATTCTTTTTAAAGGAGGCAACCAAGTTAGCCAAATGAAGAAATAGATAAATATAGACAATGGGAAAATGTATTGGTGACAAATTTCTAATGTGATGTGCCCTTTTGGATAGGATTAGAATCAGAAATGTATTTGTTTCTACTACTTCCAACTATTCTCTCAGCCTTTTTGGGCTTTGCTCTTTATTCCCCACTTTCGATTGGATATTCCCACTTCAAGTAAGATTTTTTCTCTTTCACCATTAAAGTTTGCAGTGTAGATTTAGTAATTTCTTTTAAAGCTGAAGCTTGAAATTTTTTTTTTTTTTTTTAATGCTTCTAATGAAATTATTTTATATAATGATATTTCCAAATATAAAGTTCAGTAAAGTTATATGATTAGCTATAAATCATAAGGGTTGATGCCTTGGATTCATTAAATCTGGAGTTGGATTTCTGTTTTCGAGCACTTACACTGTGTTTGGATTGATAGAAAATAAGAGAAGAAAGATGTTAATCGTTATTAAACCCATCAATTAATTTGAAAAGAGCAGACTGATGTAGATTTGTGATTATGATGGATTTCATTTATGTATTTGGTTTCTGTAAAGGAGCAGAAAATCTTTTGCTATTTTTGATATGATTTCATGAAAAAGATTGAAAGTATATATCATGTGTTGTTTGTAATATGAGGAATTTATAAAGATTTTCAACAGATTTGAACAGTTAAATGGATCAATCAAAATTACTAAAATTGATATAATACTATTTATTTTATCTTGTTGGCTGCATTTGGAATATTAAATTGCACTTCAACAGTTGATGTCAAGCACTTCTTCGTCAGTGGTGGATTTTACTTCATCGTCTCATATACGGATGAATTATCCTTATTTATTTATTTATTTTATTTGTTCTCTTATTTTTTTTTTCAATTTAACCTATTATCCAAAAAATAATAATTAAAAATTGTCAAAAACATTGGAATCAAAGCATATTAAGAAATTGTAAAATGGAAATTAAATTAGGAGATATTACATCAACATCTGAAGCCACACTTGAAAAGCTGAAAAGGCTATGAGACCTACAAATATGGGGCAAGAGAAGGGGTGGGGTAAAGCTTATTTGCCACCTTGCTTTTAGCTACTCCCTCAGGAAATCTTTTTTGTCTCATGTGTCAAACTGTGGTGCTACCTTATTTCCAAAAACTATATTATGTGTAACTAGTGAAATCCACAGTATTTGCTTAATTATTAGCATGTGTTTTTTGCATATTGGGACCCATTTCTCAATGGGCTTTATATTTATATTGCATTACCATATATTAAAAGCCAGATATTTGAAAAACGCTCTAATTTAATCTATGCTAAATATTTTAAATTTGGAATCTGATTTAGTCGATCCTGAAAATAAGATTCTTTGTATGCTATTTATACTATTTGATAGAGTAATATTTATATTAATATTTAGAATTGAAGAAAAGTAAATTATTAAATATTATTAATAATTATTAAAATAATTAATATTGCTCAATAGAGATAAATAATGTCTTTAAACGGGGAGAAAATCAAGTTATTAGAAATTCTTATTATTTATCTTTTAGGTAGATGGAGTAATTAAAAGAATGAGCAAATGGATTTTTTGATTCAAAATTTATGTTAAAATCAGATTTAAATTTGAATTTTAAATAAATTAAATTGTAAAGAAATTTAAAGAATAAAATTGATCATTATTGATAACACATATTATCATCACAATCACAAATATATATATATATATATATATATATATATATATATATATATATATAAAGTAAAACACACCCAAGAAAATAATTAGAAGAAGGGGAAAAAAATAAAGAAGGAAAGAAAGAAAGAGATGGCGTGTAATAACAATGTCTGTATGAAGGTGATAATTTAATATTTGTACTGTGCTGACAGAGGAGATATGAAACAGCTTTATCGATTCATGGTGAAAATCTCATAACCCTCTTCGCTATTTCTCTTTCTCTTTTCTCTTCTTCTTATTAATTTTTTTTCCTTCTCTCTATCTCTCTCATGGAAACTACTTTCTGTTCCCTCCCTTTCATTTTCTTCACTGACAGAGAATACCTGCACACTCTCTCACGCACGCACGCATACTCTAATCAGAGCCCCAGACCCACACCCTATTGATAGAGAGAGAGAGAGAGAGAGAGACAGTGCAGAGAAAACACAGAGATTTTCCCCAAGCCAACACAGATCATACCTTCTCATTATCATTTCTTGCCTTTTTACCCCTGCCGCTCGATTCATCAAATCCCCATGAAACAAACCCCTTATAACTCTCTCCTCCTCCTTTTCTATCTACCCTAGCCAACCAAACTAGATAACGAAGTGATAATAACATTAGCAGGCTTCTCTTCATCTTCTGTAATAAACTCTTCTTTTCTTTCTTTAAACTCCTAGCTTTTACACATTTTCTCAAGTTGGTTTTGATGGGTTTTTGATTTTTTATAGGATTTCTAGTTTTTCTTAAGTTTTTAGAGCTTCAATATACAGGCTTCTCTTCTGGGTTTTCTTCTTTTTTTATGGAGAACTACCGCCATTTTGACAATGGTGATACCCATTTACCTCCTGGCTTTAGGTTCCACCCTACTGATGAGGAACTTATCACCTACTATCTTCTCAAAAAGGTTCTTGATAGTAATTTCACTGGCAGGGCCATTGCTGAGGTGGATCTTAACAAGTGCGAGCCATGGGAGCTGCCTGGTAACTAATTTAACTAACTCAAAGATAGCTAGTCCATTGCCACTCGCTTAGAATCATTCATTAATATTAAAGTTTGAAAATTTTCCTTTATTAGTTTACCTGATTTGTTGTCTTCTTTTGATGCTCATTAGAATAAGAATCAGTATCTATTAGAAGTCAAAGTTTGAAACTTTTTTTTTTGTTAATTTTATTATATTCTAATCTTCTATATTTATTTTGTAGATAAAGCGAAAATGGGAGAGAAAGAGTGGTACTTCTTTAGCTTACGAGATAGGAAATACCCAACTGGGTTAAGAACTAATAGAGCAACTGAAGCTGGTTATTGGAAAGCTACAGGGAAAGATAGAGAGATTTATAGCTCAAAGACTTGTGCTCTTGTGGGTATGAAGAAGACTTTGGTATTTTACAGAGGTAGAGCTCCTAAGGGAGAAAAAAGCAACTGGGTTATGCATGAATATCGTCTTGAAGGCAAATTTGCCTACCATTTTCTCTCCCGCAGCTCAAAGGTAGTGATTAATTACTTTCTGTTCTTTATTAAGCTGGAAAAGTCATTGCTAACTATATGGATTACTTAAACATTTAACCATATAAACGTATATGTTATGATTAGGGTTGTTTCAGTGAAGCAGAGAAAAAGTTTGATTTTAGTATGAAATGATGATTATGATGATGTGTTTAATACGGTGTTTTTCTTGTACCCTTTCTTCTTGCATTTTATAGCTAAAAAAAAAATTCTAACTAGGTTAGATTTTCTTGGCAGTTATGGTTACAGTTTTAGCCCCAATTAATAACGATCCGTACTCTTCTGTTCTCATTTATAAGCCTGAAAAAGCATCCCCATTATTTTCTGTTATTGCTCTTTTATTAATCACTTTGGATAAATTTACTGAAAGCAATTTCTTTATCATCAGGATTTGTTTTTACCCCAGCATTTCAGCATCTTTCTTCTTCCTTTCTTGAGAGAAAATATAGATTGTGAATTAGATTTTTGAGATAGACCCTAGATTGCTCTAGTGTAATCTTTATTTTAGGCACACATCCGAAATTTTAGGGTAAATGATTAGGTTATCCTTGTATCGATAATTTCATTTAATAATTATATTATTTGATAAACATGTACTCGACTATTAAATTATAATAATTGAAATTTAATGTAATGCAATGTAATTATTTACGTTATATTGAAATACATTATTTGCATTAAAATGGATAGATGGTGACAATGTTGTCTGTAATTGATGCAAGTAGTAGATTATATTAACATTTGCTGACTTTCTTCCTTGGGTTGATTACTTGCGCCAGGATGAGTGGGTTATCTCCCGAGTCTTCCAGAAAAGCGGCGGGGCCACCAGTAATAGCAGCAGTAGCAGCGCCACAAAGAAAACCCGTTTCAGCAATACTATCAACCTCTACCCAGAAGCCAACTCTCCCTCGTCGGTGTCTCTCCCGCCGCTTCTTGATCCTGCTGCGACGGCAACTACCATTACTACCGCCGCGTCAACCACTACTCTCAATGACCGTGACAGCTGCTCCTATGACAGCCATGCTCAACCTGAGCACGTGTCCTGTTTCTCCACCATTGCAGCCGCTGCTTCCGCCGCTGCTAACCAGAACACCACTTTTGATTTCACTCCGCCACCTCTCCTCCCTATGACAGCGGATCCATTTGGTCGGTTCCCAAGAAACATGGGTGTCTCAGCTTTCCCTAGCTTGAGGTCTCTGCAAGAGAATCTTCAGTTACCTTTCTTTTTCTCTTCTCCATCCCCTGTTGTGGCTGCTGCGCCATTTAATGGAGGTGGTACCACTACTGGCATGAATTGGATGGCAGCAGGTTCGGAGGAGGGTGGCGCTGCCAACGTTGGTGCTGCTAATGGTGGTTCTAGTGGTGGTGGAAGGGTGGCGATGGGTCCCACCGAGCTTGACTGCATGTGGACCTACTAATCAGTCTTTTAATTAAAATTATTAATGTATTTACTTTGTTAATTAGTTGTGTTTTGTTATTATCTTGTGTAATGTCTCTTTTAAGACTATTTAATCAGTTTTTATGTGATGTTTTAAATATTAGATTTCGGGTTATGATTAGGGCTACTGGTGTATTTGTAGGTTTTAAAAGATTTTCAGGTTAATTATGATATGGTGATTCTGCTTATTTGCTTATCTGTAGAAAGTAACTTGTAAAATCTTATGTTGTCATCTATGGAATTAATTAGTGATTAGGTACAAATTGCAGCTTTTTAATTTTTTTTCAGTTGAATAACAACTAATTGAACCTTATTTTTGAGAGCAATAATGTATTTCATTTTACATAAATTGTCATTGATTAATGAATTTAGGTTATATTTAAGACCTCATTTTATTTTTAAATACTTGTTATATTTATGAATTTTATAAATAATAAAAGTTTTTTCATTTTTACTTTAAGTATATTATCAACAGGATTAATAAATTAAAATAGATAAATTGATATATAATTTATAATTTCCAACACAGTATGATGATTTTTTTTCTCATTTCAAAAATCAGCAAACTCTATCGGTAGCTAACAGGAAAGTTCTATATCTTTGAGTATTTATAATTTCTTGATGTTATTATTAATGAATTAAATTTTTTTAAAAAAAGTATAGTATTTATGTTGCTATTACGATATGGAAGATTGTGGTATTAAAACGCATATTATTTCAAATTAGGTGAAAGTCTGCAGATATATCTAACATAGTATTTATGTTTCTATTATTTCTTAGTTTATATAGTTTATAATTTAGAAATTATATATGCTACAAATTTTACTGATTGGTACAGTCAAATGTCTCATTGTGATGCAAATAATGTCATTGAATCAATAATAATATTATCAAGGATTATATATATCCCAAAATTATCATAAATTTTTGAGAAATATAATTCATTAACAATAAAATCAAGTATTACAAATATTCAATTAGACCAGACATAGAACTTATTATCACAATTAATAGAAAGTTTGTTGATCCTTCAACAACAAAAGAATTATCTATATTATTTTGAATAATAAAACTAAAACTAAAAGAAACAATATTGAATTTTTTTCGCTTGAAAATAACCTTAACCGACATAAATCTTCATAGCAGCAACTGGTCATTTAATTAATTTGGACGACAGAATAACTTGTCTGTATCTTCTATGCTTGGATTCTTTTTCGAAAATTTGTAGCGTATAATTATACACGAATGAATTCAGGCCATTATGCGTTAATAGCATAAATGGAGGAACATACTGCACTGTTAAGCTTCATTAATCGAAGATACACATCAGTAAAACAAGATTTAAATTCTCTAACCAAATAAAATCAAATATCATACCTTTTAAGAATAAATCTTCACAAAAGAAGAAACTAAACTCTCACGAAAGAAGGGACAAAAGAACTCCAAATATGGAGACAAAGCAACAATAACAAAAAAACAAAGAAAAACAGATTAAAAGAAAATAGATCTGAGTTTATAAAAAACGAATAAAAGATTATCATAAATTTTATACTACTATTTCTTCTTTTTTGGTATAAAAGGGAATCAAGAAAACACTAAGAAGATTTTTTTTTTTTTTTTTTTTTAAAAAAAGGGGTCTACTAGGTGTGTTAGTCACTGCTTTCATCGGCTCAAGCTAGCGATCAGGTGTTGACGTTCTAATTTAAGACAACCTCATAGGACACACCAGCAGGGAGACGCTGTCTCCTTCCTGCAAGATAGTAGCATTACGATTCTCAACTCATGACAAGAGAGCCCAGCCCTAAGGCAGTCTACAAAGCGAGCCGTGGCTCTTTGACATGAGAGTCAATATTTAAACATCATGTGTAACGGGATGCTAGCCCACGAAGTGGGCAGTGGCTCTTAGGCAAGAGAATCAATATTTAGACACTATGCGTAACGGATACTATCATGGAGGATCGAATCTAGATCAAGCAAGCGGATGATCTAACGTCTTTACACGACTTGAGCGGTCACTAAAAAGATTAATGCATAAGTAAAACAAGAAGAATCATGAACAAACAATGAAAGAATACCATGACATGGATCTTCGAGAATATGGATACCCGAAGAAAAAAACAGAAATATTGACATTCAATCTGCACAAAAATTATCATAAATTTTCTACTAATTTATAAGTATTCTATAGCCTAATTGATCCAGATATGTCATATGGATTCTATATATAGCTAATGAATGAGAGTTGTGATTAAGATGTGGATGGAACCGGAGTGACAGTAGACTTGTTGTGGACTTGATTAATGGTCTTGATATGCCTTTGAACTCAAGTCTCCTCTTCGAATATGTTAAGTCTCTCAGATTAGTTAAGGAGCTCTTTTGTATTTTTTTTTTTTTTTTTTTTTTAAACCAGGAGATATAATCTCTCTCTCGTTGCCGGCTATAAATATTTTTTATCCTTTTAATAAAATGTATTTTTCGGAAATTGAATTTGTATATCACTTTTATGAAAATTAAAACCTCCTATCACTTAAATCAATACCTTCTTGGTATGTATGAAAAGCTAATTTTAGTGCTACTTGTTTATTGAATCTTGTTAACTTTCTTCTTTCAACTCGTATTCTAGATGCTCATGTGTGAATCATGAATGAGTAAAATGTTATTTCTCTTTTCATCTCAAAAATCAAATAATAATAAAATGGAGAGTAAATCCACTTATTAATAGAATTAATTTTAAAGTTTTTATTTTTTTTTATTTTTAACTCATGATTAGTTCCATAAAAGGGTAGTTTTTCTTTTTACATCAATTTCCACTTTACATCAACTAAAGTTTTGTTCGGTAACAACTTCTTAAAAAAAACTTTTAGCAGTTTGACAGACTATTTTTTATAATATTTAAATTAGATTTTAGAGATTAAAGTATGATTTTATAAAAAGTTAATCATGTAACATATAACTTTTAATGTTTTATGAAAAATTATTAAAACAGCAAAACGCTATTAAAATAACTAACAGCTAGAAAAATAATTAATTTTACCGAGAAAATCCTAAATCTATAATATTTTTGCTTTAATACATAGTTTGGAAAATAATTGTGCCTTTAATTAATTATACGAAGACGAAACTTAATGAAGTTGTAATAATTGTACTATTGCATTCATCAGACAATTCACTTATATAGTTCTCTGATATTTTCTTACAATGAACAGAAGAAAAAGTGCATTAAATAGGTTGTTGTTGAAATAAGTGGGTGAACCTGCAAATTGTACACTTTCCCAAACCCAATTTTTAATTTTTTAGACTCGCAAAAATTTATAATTATACACTTTTATATTCAATAATTCATCAATTACTACTAAGAAAATATTAATTCTAATGCTACCACCAAGCGCATTATCAAAATTTATTATTTATGTAATTTTCTGGTATTTAATAATAAACTCTTAAACTGTAAAATTTTTATAAATCAAAATAGTTTTATAATCTTATAACTAAAATTTTTAATATTACAATTAACCATTAGAAAATGAGTTTCTGGAAAATTATTTTTCAAAGAAATATTCTTTGCAAAAAGCTTTTTTTTTTTTTTAAATAAAGGAAAATTTTTTGAAAAGAAAAATGATATTGAGAAGGGGGAGGGTCTGGGTCTAGAGTGATGGGACATGGAGAGTACTGATGTCTGATGATATAGCATCTGCCTGCTTGTGGAAGGAACAAATTTAATGCTCTGTCTGTTTGTTAGCACTCCACCTGTAGGTTCACAATTTTATTGAAATCGGGCTACAATTTTTGTCCAAACCTCGTTTTAATGTCTTAGATCGGGGAAATTAACACTTGATCTATGGTTCGAGCCAACGGGACAATGACTAACAAGTATAATAATCTTTTTTTATTAAAAAAATAAAAAATAAATATCATTTTAATAACTCAATTAACATTTTAATTTTGGCCTATTAATAATTCTTATTAAGGTGCAAAAAGCAATTTTTTCCGACCAATTGAAGTCTGTTGCTAAAGTTAGTATGATTTTTAAGGTGATATTCTGATAAAATTCTTTTACTAATAAAAAAATATATTCAATAGTAAAGGTTAGAGATTTCACGTATTTAATTTTACAAGTGAATTTTGCATGAAAATGCAATTTATTTTCGTAAATTCAACCACATGTCAATAATTATATTTATAATTTAGGTCTTTGTATGAATTTATAATATATAATTTTCTTTAGAAAATGTTTGTATAGACCGAGTCTATAGTCCTACCTATGGACTAAACTGAGTAAAACATTTTTAAAAATTGTTCGAAATTTATCTTTTTTTCCATTGTATGATAAAAAATACATTCGTCTCAATAAAAATTTATATTTTCATTGATTGAATTCATAAGTAAAGCTACAGACCCAATCGAAACAAGTTAATCGGGACAGTAGAAAAATTGTGAGAAGGAAAGTAATTTGCATTTCAACATCTTTGAAGAAAAGTAGTTGTTTCCTTTTTTTTTTTTGGAAAATTTTCCTTTTCTTTTTTCTTCTTTGCATACATAGAAAGCATATGGATATTTTACCATCTAGAGAAAAATCCATTTTGCTAATGTACAAAAAACTAATCGATTAAACCTTGTTTCATAGGTTTCAGAATTTTTACCTAAAGAGTATAGAAATAATTAAGTTAGAAACAAGACTTACACATCCATTGCTTTATATATTCACCAAATGCCAAACACATAAACGTACATATATGCAGAGTCAAAATTGTTGGCCCACCCCAAGCAGAAACCTCCCACATCCTCTGCAAAATAAATAATTTTCAGTGACTTCACTCATTATATTTAAATTTTTTGTTCTTTTGTTTTAATTATCTATATTTTTTTTTATTTTTGTAATTTTAATTTTAACTAGCTTCGGCCTTTTTTTTTTTTCATGTGTTTCTAGACTTCGTTCGGAAATGATATTCAGGTAAAACTTTTTCAACCGTGACGACTCCAGATTTTAAACTCCTTAATTAGCTTCAGTTTAAGTCCTTTCTTTTACATGTTAAAATAATTTTAATTTTAAAATTCTTTTTTTTTTAATTTTATTGGTTCTAATTACAATATCATGTCCTATAAAATAAGCTTGCCGTCTATTGAATTTAATATAAACAATTTGAGTTAATCTCAATCTTGAATCTTGTCAGCTTCGAGCTTGGCTTATTAAGGTAATGCTCAAGCTCAATTTCAACCAGGCTTCAAAAATCAAGTTGAAGCTTGTATATTTTCAATTTATAATTAATTTTTTAACTTATTTATATATTTTTAAATTCAAATTTGAACTTGATTCATCCATTAAACAAATTCAATAAACTAGCTTAAATTTTAACTGCTAAGTTTATTATTTTTTTCGTTTTAAAATATAAGTCGTTTTTAAATGATTATTTTATTTTAAAATATAAGTGAATATTTTCAAAAATAATAAATAATGTTTTTTCAATATTACCCTTACTTATATTAGATATAATAACTACTTTCATAATAGTTTGAAATAAAGGGTAATTTGATCTAAATACGTTTAGTTTTAATATAATTTAAGAAAATTTATTGTTTACTTAATTTATTTACAGCAATCTTAAATAATTTATATTTTGAAATAAAAGGATTATTATTATGATTATTATTATTATTATTATTATTTAAAAGTTGAGGAAAAAAGATGGATGGTGATGATTGAGTGTGGTCAGCATCTTTAGTATATTAAGGTTGGAATTGGACACGTGACGTGTAGTACAATTGGCAATGCAATTAGTGCGTTAACATTTTGGGGTCTGTGAGGGAGAAGCAGAGAGGAGGCATTGTCCCATCTTTTGTGCATGGAAATGGCATGGCACGCGCTGTACCTCATTGGTGCTAAGTTTTGGATTTATAATCCATTGGGTGCCTTTTCCTACTTTTTTCTCTTTATGATGTGAAGGAAAAATAAATAAATAAATAAATAAATATTTTTGGCTTTGAAATGAATTATAAGGTTAAAAGACAAACCATCCTGACCACTAAAATCCCAAAATATGACCAAAAGCTGGGCTTTGGAGGATATGTGATATGAGGAGAAAGGGGATTTTTAATTTGTTTCTGTGTTTGCAGTTGCAGGAATTCTGATGTGTGACTTTTTGCTAGCCATTGATTGAACACATGGCTTTGCTTTGGGCCAAGAATTATGGGCCTCCAATGGTTTACAAGATTGAGTTTTATCGTTGCAATTATATTTAAATTTTATTTTTATTTTTTCGTTTCAATTGGATTTATTTGATAAAACAAAAAAAAAAACAAGTAACAGACAGTGAACTTTAATTTGTTCAAACTTAGTCGGCAAATGATCATAAAAGTTTGAATTCAATTTAAGATTGCATTTTGAAGCTTGAACTCAATTGGTTTGAAAAATATTAAACTCGAACTTCGCTTATAATATTGATTTATGTTAGCTTGAGTTTGAACTCAATTTTAAGTTCGAAAACCTAATACCTAAACCATCTTTAAATGGATTTAGATGGATAAAATACTCACAAAAACCCACGCTATTTATATGTACGGTTAGGGGTGAGCAAAAATACCGATCGAATTGAACCGAAAGTCGAACCGACTCATTTCAGTTTGATTTGATCTGATACTCAAGAAAGGTTCGGCTGATTGGTTCGTTCGGTTTGAACTGAATTTGTTGCTCAGTATAATTCGATTACATAAATATTTGGCGGTTGGACTTAAAATCGAATCGAAATAGTAAAAATCGACAAAAATAGACTGAACCAATCGGTTTGATTCTTTGGTTCGGTTCATATACAAATTTCTAATCAATTCAGTTTATTGTAAAGAAAGTTCAATTTATATTTTGTGGCTTCAGTTGAGTTCAAGTTTGCTCAGCCCTACGTACAATCTCACCAAATTTACTATCTATAAAATATAATTAGTGAAAATAATAAAAAATTTAAATAAACTTTAAGCTTATAAATATCAAAATTATAAGCAAATGAGTTGAGTTAGGTAGAGTTACTTTTAGTGTGTAGCGAATATCTGCAGTGTTAAACTCACATTCGATCTAAAACCGCTGTTTTATCTCAAATTCATTTAATTAATACCTGCGACAACCCGCCATGCTTCAACACCCATATCCGGTTATTTTGCTTTAATGGATATGGATTCATGATTTTATCCTTTTCCAGAACTGCACCGAACATTAACCCGTTTGACACCTCGGGTCGTTGCCCGACACGATGCCAGGGAAACCTTGCCACGCGCCAGTTAAACTTCATGCTCTTTCTATTTCTCACTTCACTACATGTACAATACCAACTTTTAGTGCAAGTAAGCAAAGCCAAGCTATGGACGAAGAATTCTCACTGGAGGATCCTACTCCTTTACTTGAATCCGCCTCTGATTTCGCTTATTTTCCCGGTACCCATTTCAATATTTTCCTTTTTATTACTATTTTTTTAAAAAAAATATTTTCCTTCTCTGGGCAATTTACAGTACTTCAATTGATACTGTGTGTTCAATTCATCGATTTTCAGGTGTTCAAAATGATGCCGTTGTTAAGGACTTTCTTGATCGTTTTCCCCTTCCTCTCATTATCAGGTAATCTTCCTTTTGATGCTTGATATATATATTCAATATGTAATTTTTTATACATAATTGTAATGGGTGGATTTACCTGATTATGTGGTTTGTTATGCATCTTAAGCTTTACTTGGCTTGTTAATTACCCAATTTGGTATGTGGTTTTGCTATTAATTCTTCAATTTGCATTTGCAGTTCTTTACAAACAAAAACAGATGTGCCTGGTTTGGAGAAGACTCTGGTTGCTTGTCTAGAAAGAATATTTAAGACAAAGTATGGTGCATCTCTGATTCCGCAGTATATGGTTTGTCTACTGCTGCTACTTGTTTTGAGTAAAGTTGTATGTTTGTGTTTATGTGCGTGTGTTGAAGATTGAGGAAGAGTTTATTGAGGTTTGGTTTGTTTCATTTATCAAGTATTCTTATGCTTTGCTCTCATTTTCGGGTTTTCTTCAGTCCTTCGTGCAGCTTGGTTTGAAGGCAGATTCACAATTAGTAAGATGTTTAGCTTGCAAAACGGTATGTGTATATAATGCCTTATGCATCTTTTTTAATTGATTTTGTTTTATTTTAAATGTCGCTGCATGCATTGAGTTTTCTGTGTTGAACAGTTGTGGGACTCGTTATCTATATTATAACCTATGTAGTGTGCCAGAAAGAATGGATGGCATCTGATGAATATTATGCTGAGATAAAAAATGACTTTCTTATGTTAAAATACTTTGCATGTGTTGGCAGATATTGGCCAAGTATTATTGATCATAATGACCAATAATCAAGAGTCTGTATGGATGTCCTTATTGTTAATAATCTGCATGAATGACCCATTAGTTAAAAGATTCAGGAAGGTGGAAATTTTCAATCTTGGTGAAGATATTCCTAATATGTAACTGATTCTGATAGGTACTTGTATTGGTCTATTGAGCTACCTGGAAAGTAATTGATGATGGGACCAGCTCCAGTTAGATGCTGTTTTGGTTGGAAGAGAAGACGTTTTTTATGATCTAGAATCAATTTTAGTTTGAAAGGATTTTCAGAAATGAAAGTTGATATACATCATGGATTTTTGGAATAACATAACTGGGCCAGACTCCAGATGTCTGAGTGTGCTGTTGAAAAAAAGGGACCAGTTGCTCCTGTCTTATAGTAGCTCATACATTGTGGGAGAGAAGAAAAACACTAGAGAGATTATCTTTTAGCTTTCTCAAATTCTAAAGATATAGAGATAATGCCAATTTCAACAAGTGAATGAAAATTGGAAATTGGAAATTTCAGGATCCTTTTCAATGAATCAAATGCCTGTTTGCTGTCTAGTTAAGCTGTGAAGAAATTCACTAGTCTTTGGGGGTCTGAGGGTTGTTGGATGAAAATGCTGTTCACATTTGGAGGTAGCACTTGCAAGGACACGATTAAATGATGGTGGCTAAAGACCTGATGACCAATCTTGTATATCTAATGTTGTAAAAAACTTACTTAATGTGTTTAGTGGTTTGCATATTTTAGTACATTAGAATTTGGTGCCATGGATCTTAGTTGAATTGCTAAATATATATGTATGATTGAATGCCTTTTCAAATAATAATAATGCATTTAGACAAATATTATTTTACTCCATTCTCAACTTGGCACAGGTTGCCTGTCTTCTGGAGAATGTTAATGATAAAACCATCTCGCCTGCACGGCTAATCATTGACAGTGACATATATCCTCTTCTACTTGATTGTCTCATCAACGGGTAAGCATTTTGCAGCTCCCCTGTGGGATTTTCAGTTGTTTATGTTAAATATTTAAGAAAAAGGAAATGGAGTGCAATAAGGAATCTGCACTGTAGTTCGGAGTAAAATTTAGTCATACCATTATGGCCACAATACTCTTATTTATCTTGAGATATTCTTCCTGAGGGGGGGAATTTGCTGTCTATCCAGTGTCTTGATTGATAAATTGCCTTGTAACTTGTCATTTGGGGTCTAGTCTCTACTGTTAGATTCTCCCTTTATAGATTCTTGGGGTTATCAGCAAACCGCTGCCTCGGAATTCTTATGTGGTATCCCTGTGATTTATTACAATGTATTGTTAAATTTAATAAATTTGGCTCTATGGCGATTCTTGAATTCTGATTCCCTTGCCTTTCTGCCATAGTGCATACTTGCATGTCGAATTGGTTGATCTTACCATCACATGGTTCTTTCATGGAGTGTGAATCAGTGTGATGAAGGCAATGCAAATTTCATGAGCTTTAGGAGAAGCATTTGGGTTTTCTAGACTCTCATAGTATTTTCACTCCCTATCAATCTGGATTAATAGTACCTCCGTGGGCCAGTTTTCTATAACTAAGCAGTAAGGAGATAGTTAGGAATATGATTTTGAAAATGTCATCTGAATTTGAACGTAACAGGTTCATACTGCCATTGCACCTGCTTTCAACAGGTTAATAAGAGTTTTAGACCATTTGTCAATATCTTAGAAAACCTATGGGGGTTAATTTGTGGTGGTGCTTTGGCAGTTGTTTTGGGACATTTTTTCCTTTAACCTTCAATATTATATATGCTGTTAGCTGTAGGAGAGACATGCAGACATTAATGTTTACTATTTAATATTTGTTTGCTTCATGTGGATGCATGTCTTCCTCCTGTAGTAATGAACAAGTGGCAACTGCATCAACAGAAGCAATAACAAAGTTAGCCGGCTTTCCAAAAGGCATGGTAAGACTGATCATTGCTGGTCCATTTTGTGAGATTTATTGTTGTTTCTGGCTCCACTGATTGAGCTATTACTTCTATTTACTGGATAAAGTTTTGCAAAATTTGTATAGGAGGTAATCTTCCCAGCAAATAATGATGACATTACACACCTACGAAATTTATCAGCTCGATGTTCATCACTGGTATGGTAGTTGATTCTTCAGTAATTTCTGAAAATTGCAGTTCTCTCTTCATGGACATAGCTAATATATGATTTCTTTTGTTGATTCGATTTTCTCCCTCCGTTTTACAAACGTAGAACCTATACTGATTTTATCATGCACAGGCTTCAAAGTAAAAAACATTATGTTTTGCCTCCCTAAAAATGTAAAAGATTTTATCTGGCCACCCTAAATTGATTTTCTAGTTCTGCCCCTGATCATGCATCATATGTGTAAATTGAATTGTTTTAGTTGATCATTTATATGACCCATTCTAATCATCCTCAGGGACGTGTTCGAGTGTTATCTTTGGTAGTGAAGTTATTCTCTGTTTCTCCTGATGTGGCATCAGTAGTTTACAAGTCAAATCTTCTCGGTTTGTTGGAGGCAGAAGTCAGCAATACAGATGATACCCTAGTTACTTTAAGTATTTTGGAGCTCTTTTATGAGGTTTGCCGTTGCTTCTTCCTTCTTTCTCATACACTCTCCTTCCTTCTTTTCCTTTCAGTTGTGTTTGAACTAGGTGGGGATTGATATTTGAATAGCATTCAAGGGTTCATAAATAGTAGGTAGGTGGTATAAGATTAAGCAAGCATGGACGCTGCTTGATAATTTGGTTTTCCATTAATATTTATCAGCTTTCTTGCCTCCTTTTTCATTGCTTTTATTTTTATGAACAGTTTATCATTAATTTATATGCATGTTGTTCTTTTGTTATATGTGATGAACAAAAGTTAGCAGTAGTCCAGCATGGTGTAGAATTCTTGTCAAGGACTACTATTATCCAACTTCTTTCTTCTATGATCAGGTAGTTATTTAGTGATAATTTCATTCAGATATATTTTGATCACTGCATGCTTTAAAAGTTTTCCTTCCTCCTGTTTTCTTTCTGTGTTCCTTCCTCTTTTGAAGCAACACAATGACAGATGTAATATTAAGATCAAGGGCGATGATGATCAGTGGAAGGCTCCTAGCCAAGGAAAACACATATGTATTCATTGATGAATCTTGTAAGCCTTGCTCTTAGGTTTTGGAGTCTTTGCTTTCTAGATGCTGAACTTGTTTGAAGAAATTGCATTTCTAGTCATTCAGAGTGCTTTACTTCATTTTGTTTCAGAACAAAATATTTTAGTCCAGAATGGATGGTGGTTTCATTCTTGTTTCATCTTTATTTTGATTGAAGACATTATTCTTCATTGCATCTATGCCTGCACATGTGAGATGAAGAGATCCTTAAGTTACTGATAGGACTCTCCAAATATGCAGAATTGTGCAATTTACATTTTACTTGTAAACTGTATATCTGTTTGATTGAAGATTGATCATAAGTGATTTTGTAACAATACTGATAATACTTAATAATTCAGGTGCTAAAACTGTTATGTCAGCCATTGATGGAAGGCTTAGTTTTGAGAGCCAAGATTTGAATGAATGTGAATGTGCACTTGAAGCATTGGGCCAAATTGGATTGTGTAAGTATATCAGTGAATGCTGTGGGCTAATGAAATTGTTGGCATAAGATGAAACTACTACTCTTCAGTGGTTTGCTTTTTCTTTTTTACCTTTTTCCCTTCTCAATGCTTTTTGGTTTTAAGTTTTTGTATTGGATCAATATGATCTTGGCGAAGTTTTAGCCATGAACCATTAATAGAGTAGGTATCTTTCTTGGTACGAGTCTATGGTAGGTGGATTGCAGAACAAACACTTAGTTGTCTGAACCTCCTATTGGTAGTTTGTTGGATACTTTTGACACATATGGCAATGTGACAATAATATGGAAATTTTATTATCTTTTTATTACTTGTTTGAACTGCCATAACTACGGAATTTCCTTTTTTTTTTTTTTAATACATAGGTTGCAACTATAGAAACATCCTGCATGGACACCTTATGAAGACTTTCTCTTCTATGCTAGCAATATAAGGAAACAAATATGATTTTTCCTAGTATTTTGTTTAACTTTTAATTCACTTCTGTTGTTGCTTAATTATTTTAGTGTCATCTCTGATAATGCTAAATTTTCATTACATCATTTTCATATGTTTCAGCGGTCCCAGGAGCAACATTGCTGCTCTCGATGTCGCCTTCTCCAGCAAGACATGTTATCGATGCTGCTTTTGATAGACAAGCACGTGGCAAACAGTTGGTTGGTGTCTTCGATCCATCAACTTTGTCCATCACTTAGTTTCTTAGTTTTTTGTTGCTTATAAATTTATGGATGTAAATGAGGGAAGCTTTTAGTTAAATGGTTTTTAACACAAAAGAGGCCAATACAGATTGATTCTGTCCTAATAATTAGGAATATAAGTGTGGCGTTCTAGTCAAACACTTTGTGCATATTCAATTTGCTTTTCCTCCTCATTTCCTTCCTTTTTTTTTTTTTTGGTTTCCCAGCAGCAAGGGTGAGGGTGGGTCTTGAAAGAGAGAGTATTACACATGATTTATGGTTTCATTTACATATTCTCAGACCTTAATGTGATTTGTTTGGAGAACTCCGTTTTATGATTTTGCTACTGCTTTGCCAGAGTAATTTCTTTCTGCCAGAAGTTGGTATTAAGTTTTGTTGTTTCTCCTGTGGAAAAATTTTAGAATATTAACTAAAGAATCTCTAGATATGCCAAATGGTACTTCTTCAATAAGCTTCAGCTTCCATAAAATAGATGAATGTGTATGCGTATATGTGCATTTTAATGCATACTAAAACTTTATTTGTGAGGGGATCCATCATTTTATGATTGAAGCTATCACTTCACATGACCAACTTCTGTTGCTGCTATTACCCACTCATGTAATTTCACATGAGGGTGGGTTTTCTGTTGTTTTTATTAACTACCACTGAAAAAGCACATTAAAATTTTAACTAACTACTGTTAATTGTTGATCTCTGCTGTTTCTATCTGTCATAAGTATGCATTGAACTTCATTCTGCTACCTTATATTCTGAACTAGGTTGGTAGGTTGACGAGGAATTCCACATTTTCTGAGAATACCGACTTGAGTAATCTCTAATTTTAATGTATATTGCTAGCAGGGATTTAAGCATTCTTAAGTTATAGCTCAAGGAAGAAAGCTTAAATCACCCCTTAAGAATCAAAATGTATATCATTCACTCCTTGTATTATTTTTTCTGATAGCACATTCCTCTACTGTGTTGAAAAAGGTTGATTCTGGTTCAGTGCACATTTGATATGTGCCCAAGAGCATTGAAGCATGTTGCATCTTTGAAATGACAAAAATATGATATTGAATCTGCATTTTACGTTCTCTTTTATGCATCTGAGATGGTTTCTAATGGCAACCGCAGGCTGCATTGCATTCTCTTGGAAACATCTCAGGTGAATCTCAGTCCGAGAGCAACAAAGTACTTAATGCTGATGCGGAAGAAAATCTTCGGCGCTTGATATATGAAACGGCATCCAAGACTTCAAAGCTTACACCATCAGTGAGCTTCTGCTTTCCTTTATACATTTTTATATTTTTCTCATAATTTTAAATTTATGCTCCTGTAACTCAAATGAAGTAAAGGAATAAACAGGTTGTCATAATCTTAGTTTTGTTGGTCTTTAGGATTTCCATTACTTTGGGTATGGCAACACTTGTGTTTTTCTTTCATTATGCTATACTCTTCAAATTGTTTGCAAGTATAACTAAATTGGAGCAATTGCAGGGTCTTTTCCTATCAGTCCTTCAACAGGATTCAGAAATTCGTTTGGCGGTGAGAATTTTTTCTGTGATTTTTAAGTTAAAGTTTTACTTTTTCCACGAACATGAAATATAGATCTGCCTTAAATTATTTTGAACTTCCTGTTTCAAGGTATCTTTGGATGTATTGTAACTAAAGCTCACTATTATGTAAAGTTGTGTGGGATAAATAAACTACACCAATGGTAAATAAACTTTGCACTTAGTTTTATTAAGGTCATATAACTCCAATTTGTTATTTTCAGTTACAAAACTTTTATTTTTGTCTTAATGTGATGTCATCCTCAGCACTTAGGCAACTGGAGTGGTAACATCGCTCTAAACATATATTTTGTAAAAGAGATTATGATCATGAACAATATAAGAGAGAGAGGAAGAAGAATTTACAAAATACAAATGGTAGAGTGGAAATTTTTGTGGAAAACGCTTTTTTCCAACTTTTTTCATTTAGGTGGCATCATTTGGTAACTAGATCAATAAACAAGTCTCAAATTAGTCTATTAGGATGAAGATATTATGTTTTTTTAACTGAAATATTTTATTTTTAATACCATGTTAGTATTTCCAGTCATTAGATTCTAGCGGGTGGCCTCCCGTTGATATTAAAATTCAAATTTAGGTACTAAAAAAAATGACAAAGTGAAGTTATGTGAGCTTAATGAAACTAAGTGCAAAGTTCGGTGACTAATAGTGTAATTCATCAAACCATATGTTTATATTCTTTCTATCTTTTTCCGTTTTGCTTTGCTTAGTATAGGCATAGTTCAATGTCAAACAATAACGATTTGGACAAAAGGTTTTTTCATTCAGCAGTGCGATTGACCCTCAGCCAAAAGCTTCATAGATTTTCATTTTTGTTCAATTTCTGCCAAGAAGGTTTTGGCATTAAGAGAGGTTTAGAAGAATTTATAGCAGCCCTTGATATTATGCTCACAAATTGACTAGACTTCCTATCATTTCTGGCCAGAAGTTATATTATATTCCCTGATCTTTCTCGTTCTTCTCCTCTCTCTCTCTCTCTCTCTCTCTCTCTCTAGAACCAAATGAACCCAAAGGCACCTGCTACTCTCATGCTGCTCCTATAATTGGGACTTCCATAAAATTTAATTTGTAAGAAGAAAACTACTGAGCAATTTCCTGATAATCTGGAAGCAACATGAATTATTTCAGTTACTTTATGTTGAAGATCAATGGGAGTATATCATGGTGGTTGCTATTTCCTTTTACAAATCAACATTTGTTGAATAATATCTTGATTATTTCGTTCTTTTCTGCTATTATGTCTTGCACAAAATAAACAAAATAATAAGGAATAAATGTTTGACATGATGACTCTTATTTGAGTCGGAAGAGATTGTACCTCATTTGAATCTAACTTGCAGTTTTTTACCTAGATTCAATTATTGATGGACTTTAATGTGGCATTCTTGTGCAAATATTTCAGGCTTACAGGATGATTACTGGGTTGGTGGCTAGGCCATGGTGCCTGATGGAGATTTGCTCAAAACAGGAGATTGTAAATATTATAACTGATCCAATCACTGAAACCACCAAAATAGGTCCATTTTCTCCTCTCTCTCTCTCTCTCTCTCTCTCATGTTTTTCTCTTTTGTTATTATGATGTGCATGATTACTCGGGACAATTCTGGTTGCAATTGTTTTGCCCTTTCATGTGGACGCTAAGACGCTATTGCTTCATTGATAACCACATATTTTAGTAGCTTACCTGAAACAATAATTTAAGTTGCATGCTTTTAAGAGTAGGTAAATAACTGAAACCAAAATTTTTATTCTGCAACATGCATGATATGATTTTGCTGGTTCCTCAATGTTTGAAAAGGATAGGTCTACTTCATGGGAAACAGGTGGTGGCTGTTTTTATTTTTTTTATATATATATGGCTTAAAGGCCAATTTTGCTTTCTATGTTTTTGAAAAGTTCCAATTGGATCCAGAAGATTCCGTTTGGACCATTTTCACGCCTGAGTTTTTTAGTTTGAGCCCAAGTAATTCCAGTTTTTATTCAAGAGCAATGCATTTTAATAATAAAAAGTTTATTTAATAATACTGAAATAAAATAAAAAAGAGCTCAAAAAAAGAAAAATTTATGAATCCACAAAATCGATGTCAACTTGGACGCCCCATCATCAACCTCAACAACAGGAGGCAGCACTGTCTGATCAGCAAATAGAACCCATCCATTAACTCAATTCGTTGACCTTTCCACAATAACACCCTCAAGCTCTGCCTTTGATTAATTTACAACACCCTATTCTCAAATCTCTATTTCACCTCAAGGACAAAAACCTCGAACGTGCATCCTTCTGTGTCTGGAGTATTTACTTGCATTGTCGACGAACTGCTGCTAGTTTATTTCAACAACCTCTAAGTTGGACTGGTGGTATATCTCAACCATCACCACAAAGCACATCTGTTTCTTTATAGTTCAATTTCATTTCAATTGTCACCGTTGTGTTCCTCTCCTCATTTGGTCTCTTTATTCTCGCTCTCAGAAGAGTTGACAAATGTTGGAAAATTTCAGGCATGGAAGCTAGATATAATTGTTGCAAGGCGATCCAGAAGGCATTCATGTCCGCTAGTAAACTCAGCAGCAATCCGTCTCTCGTTGGAATTGCTACCAAGGTGAGAATTATAATCAAACACATAGCTGTTTAGTGTGTGCACCCCATGTTGAAGCAGGATGCGACTTGGCATGCAGGAAGTTGAGCTATATCATTCTATTCAATCTCAGATTATTTTACATAGCATACCGAGATTTGCATTTACATTGTGTTTTTTTTTTTTTTTTTTCTCATGGTTCTCCATTTTTTTTTTCTAATACAGTTGCAGGAAGCTGTTAGTAGAGGCCCATATCTCACCGGCAAGCATCGAGAAGCACAACCTGCAGTAATGACAGCTGAGAGATTCTAATTTCCTTAAAAGAGGATATTTAAGCAGACAACATATATACTGCTTAGACAAAATTTCCCAGCCAATATTGTGATATAACTTGTTTCATGTGGTTACTCTTAACACTTGGTTCACTGGAAAATGGAAATTATAGGGCCTTAGCATACAATTTGGAAAGCATTTTTGGATCTCCTTGTGCATTAACTTGGAAATATTGTCTCATGCGTCAACTGGAACACAAAATTACATGTATATGGATAATATTGCGGTGGTCGGAAATAGTAGGGGTCTTCTTTATTTAGTGTAAACTGCAAAATTGAACCAGATCAAATAAAAGTAGGCAGTTTACTTAAGTTTTGATTACTAAGAAAAAACAGTTTGGTTTGAAAAAATTTGGCTTACAGTTTCACTTCAGTTTTTGATTTAGTTTTTAAATTAAAAAAATAGAAAAAGAAAAGAAAAACCAAAAATATATGTTTAATTTTTAAATTAATATATGTTACTTGGAGTTTGGATTATATTTCCATTATTTGATTTGAAATTTGAAATTAATATGTTGTGTGTAATAAACCACTTTAAAAATCACATCAAACTATAAAACATTGATTGAATTTGTTTTTTTGAGAATGATAATAAAAAAAATAAATTAAATGAAAAAATAAAATAAAAAGAAAATGACAAAAGGGGCCATCCTATTCTATCCACTTCGACAGTCCGTTGAAACTGAAGCTACCTCCGCAGATAAGCAAAAAGCTTCCAACACAAAATACCTTCACTTGCTACACCTACAATTTCTACCGGAGAGGGAGAAGATACAGAAATGGCAGCTGCGGTTCTATCTTCTTGCTTCGCTCTTCCTGCAAAGCTCCAGAACCTTTCGCTCAATACTACTTGCTCTACTGCTTCTTCCTCTTCCCCAACTTTCAGGTCTCTCAGTTTCTCCTCCGCCCTCTCCCACAATTTCTTCAACAAAGGTATAGAATCGTTCATACCTTTTTTTTTTTTTACAGTTTTTCTGTTTTGTTTTCGAGAAAATCAGAAAGAATATTTTAATCCATTCGTTTCGTATTCTTGATTTTTGAAAATGTGGAAGAAATCGCTTCAATCAAGCTATTTGGTTAACTGGGTTTGAGTATTTTTTTCTAGAATTTCTTTGTAATCAAATTAATCTGGTCGGATTTTATACGATTCTATATGTAATTGAGTGCTTGTCCTGGATTTTACTTTTTGTTGGTTTAGGGTGTTTGTCAATGAGCATTGTTAGAAGACCAACTGGGTACTCAATTGTATGCGAGGCGGCTCCAAAGAAAAAGGCTGATTCTGCAGATAAGAGAGCTCGCCAAGCTGAGAAAAGGCGGGTTTACAATAAAGCACGAAAATCTGAAATTAGAACCCGTATGAAAAAGGTTTGGACCTTCTCGATTTTATTTCAGTATATGTGTAATTTGAATTCCTGGGTTTGTTGTTTGTTTTAGAAAATACTTGTTCTGATTTTGAGAAATTTGCTAGAATTGCCATTTTCAGTTCCTTTAAATTGTTTGATAAGCAAAATTAATATAATGGCTGGAATTGAAGGACTAGAAACTTGGTTATGATTGGATTCTGTAGCTTTATTTATAGGTAGGAGACTGATTTGCTCATAGATTATGGGAATTAAGGTGGGCAGGAACTTGGACTTAATAACATACATGGAACATTCTGAGAAAAAACATTCAATTAAAATAAATAAATAAATTGTCATAAATTTAGTTGTTGGCTGTTTCAGAATTGGAGAATTGATGCAATCTGAGTCACGGTGAGAATGTTATGTTACGTTATAATTGTCCATGATACAAAAGAGGAATCTCACACCTTTAAACTCGTATCTCTTGAGGAACATCTAACATTAGGGTATATGGTATATTAAATTGCTCTGTGGTAACAGTTACTGTCACAACAACTTGAAATTAGTGCCCTGAGAAACAGTCAAAGTCTTACAAATGTTATCTTGAAATAAAGGACTAGATCTTGGATTGTGAATTTTGGGCCACAAATTCTCTCTTATTACCAAGTATTGTGACCATATGTAATACTGTAGTTAGTTAGCTAGTGAGTTTGACATTATGCATGTGTCCCTTTTCTGCAGCATATACAAAATATCAATCTCACTTGGAATTATAGGTTTTCAAAAGATAAATTATCAATGAAACATATTGAATTTTCATGCAATTGAAATATGATTGTGTTTATGGAGAGTTTGACTTTGGTTTTTTATACCTTAAAACTGCAAACCGATTGCTTTCAGTCTCTCAGTTTTGTCATTCACCAGGATAGTATATGTTGGCATGCCCTTTTTTTGCTAAATGATCGATGTGTTGTCAAAAAATGAAGCAAAAAATTCAACTGGACAATAATAAGTTGCTATGTTTATGCTAAAAAATTATCTGTGAGTTTTGTGGATCCTGTACTTCATGTACTAAGGTTATAATGTGATATACTATAAATTTAGAAGCAGAGTTTGATCTCAGATGAGCTAGTAATTCCTTTGTTGTTTGCTAAGATAGGCCATTAGATATGGGCCTGCTTAGTTTTCTTCCAGTCACCGTCCCCACTTTTAGTTGCAGAGGCCTTGTCTTGATTGGCCTTCAAGGAATAGGGTTATGCATGACGTGTAGAACTTAGAGTCTTTTATTTGTTTATTAATTTTGGTTCATTAGATGAGATATAGAATGAGAGGTAACTTCTCCATTCCCAGGCTGCAAACAACCTCTCTCATGTCCCCAACCCAATGAGTTTGAGCTGTTTTATAGTATTTGAGTTGGTAAGAAAGCCAGCAATTGAAAAATGAGCCTCTATCAAACCTCTTGTTTCTTCATTCCCTCCTTTTGGCTGGGTGAATTGATAATTTGTGTATTGCCTTATTATTATTATCATTATTATTATTTTGTCAATAAATTTGTTTATACATTATCTGCTATCTAGTGCAGGTTATGGAAGCATTAGATGACCTGAAAAAGAAACCGGATGCACAAGCAGAGGAAGTCCTCCCCATTGAGAAACTAATTGCAGAAGCCTACTCGGTCATTGATAAGGCAGTAAAAGTAGGAACATTGCACAGAAATACTGGAGCACGTAGAAAGTCAAGACTTGCTAGGCGAAAGAAGGATGTGGAGATTCACCATGGTTGGTACACCCCTGCTCCTGTAACAGCCAGTTAGGACCTTTGTTTGCTTGAACTATAAGAGGATGGGAAATGGATTTTTGTGTTATACATGCAGAATATTGCGACTATTTCTCTGTTACATATGTATAATTCCCGTTGTTGCATTTCATAGACCAGTTATTAGTACTGTATATGCTATTTGTAACCTGTTTTATTTGTTGAACGTTTTTCTCATTTGAGATGTAGAACAGCAAGTTTGAATGACCTATGGATTCTATCATTTGGCAAGAAATACTGCGAAGAGTACTAAACTCCTTTGTGAGTTATACAATAAAAATGAAATTTTCATGATATCCAGATGAAGTTATCAAGACTGAGGTATGCCTTGCACTCTGGCATGGGGAAATTTAGGGCTAATATTTACTTAAAATAATACTCCTTCCATTCTTTTTAGGTAGGAAAATTTCCATTTTGAGTGTTCTTTTTATATATAGAATTTTATCTAATTTGATAATTTTGAAAATCATGCCAACGTAAAAAGTCTTATCTTACCTTGTCTTAGTCTTTTGTCAATCTTTAGCTTGGGAGATTTTCAAAATAGTGATAGACAAAGGTATAAATAAGTATTTGATATGAAGAAATTTTAGAGAATGAGTTGTTTTTTTTACATTAATTTCCGTTGAAAAATAAAATGCGTTTATATAGACGATTTGAGTGCTCATTAAATAGAGTTTGAAAAGAAACCAAATTAAAGAAATATGTACGGATTTCATCCGAATATTTGAAGAAAGTTTGAATGTTAAATGATTATAATTTTTCATATTTTCTCCCAAACAAGAAAGGGAAAAAAAATTTGCCTTTACTTTTTGCAACGTCTATATTCCCAAATGATTACAATTCAGAGCATAAATTTCTCTTTTTACAATCGTGTATATTCCCTTCATTTCAATAAAATATCTAAAATCTTAATCAATAAAGCATCTTCATTTCAATAAAATATTTAAAATCTTAATCAATAAAGCATTTAAAATCTTATTTAAGATTAAAATCGTAAATTTCAGCATAAATTGATTTTAGAGGAGGAACAAATGAAAAAAAGATAAATTAGGAAAAAGAGATAAAAAAAAAAATAGTTACTTTCATAATTTCAGTGAAAGTTTAGTACAATGCTTTTTTTTTTTTCTCTTTACACCAAATTCTCCAATATTGAGCGAAAAGATTGTCCCTTTAATTGATTATATTTACAAAATTACATGTAGAAGTCGTCATGAAAATTTTTTGCATGTTGTGCAAATTTTTCACAATCTTGTTCAAATGAAGAAAAAAAAGAAAAGTCACATTTTTGCCTACCTAAATACAATACTGCATCTAAAGTACATATTGACGACAGATTGGGCAGGTTCGATTATTTTTCAACCAGGCATCAGCACAATCCGAATGAAACATATGTTTGCATAACGGGAAAATTCTGCATCTCTCTCCGTCGATATAATCATCCAAGCGTATTGCACATTCTTCATATTTTGATTTCATTTCTTCTTTTTCATACTTTAATGGCGGTAATAGCTTATCGATGGACTCCATTCTTGCTATTTTCTCAACAACACATGAAAGGTCAATACGTATTTCTCCAAGTGACTATAAATCATCGTCTTCTGTAAATCTGGATTGATTGAAGATCACTCTACGCTCAAGATTATTAGAATTATAGCTCAAAAGTAAGGCTCCAGCGATATGTTTCAGTATTATATACAGAGCGATGTAGATTATAATTATGGAACCAATGTTGATGTAGATTGCTTGAAGGAATTAAGATTCACGGCAACATTGGGTCTCTCAGGGCCTTACAAGAGCTCAGATACATTGAAATAGATAATGACGTTGACTTGATTCATCAACTGGTAAGTTTGACACAGTTGAAGAAATCAGGAATAGGAAAATTGAGAAGAGATGATGGGCCCACCCTGTGCATTGTAATGGAGAATAAAAATAAAGTTGAAAAATGATGGTGAAGATTAAGAGATTCCATGCAATTAAACGACAACAAAATTATCGATTCTTAGATCTTCTATTTCATTAAATTTTTTGTTTCTTTCTCGGTGACTGAGAAAAGCAGTTCAACATCTAACAATTGCAAATTTCATCATCAAGGGAGAATTTTACGTCTGCGCCGGGGAGTCTCTCGCCTCACATACATTTTCTCCATCTCATTCAGAGGTCGGGTGGATCCATCGGGCAAGCTTACAAACTTCCAACCACCACCACCTCCGCGCTTCCCTCGTGCTCCCATTTTTTCCACTGTGAAGTTCCAACCCTCAGACGGACGTCGTCTACTATACTTGTGGCATTTCACCTGCCCTGCCATCTGTGTAAATGGAAAACAACATAAAAATGAAACAAATTGAAAATATAAATTGGCTTCTACCCAAAAAGAAATTGATTTTCAGGAACTAATAACTAGCATGTCAATTCTACCACCACTAAACTCCTGGCATTTTGTTGGGAGTTGGAACTTACTTTCATTTTGTTGAAGTTCATCTTTTGGACAAATTCTTCATGCAGCATTTCATCCTCTTTCATGGATATCTCATAGTGGACTTCATCTAGGTCTTTGATTGTACCATCCCAACCCTCTGGCATCACCTTGAAATCAGGCTTATAAGGAAGGGATGCTACATGAAATTCTCGGTCATGAGAATTAAAAAATCTGAGCAACGAAAATACTGAATATTACGAGAGATGGAAGCCAGTTATTCTAAAACATCAGTTTGAGAAGCAATAGAATTTGATAACTGATAACTATGCTCTTTCATAAATCTACGTCCATCTCGTAGTTCTACCTTCATATATATGTATATATTATATTTCTGAGCTTATTTTATAAACAAGCAGATATCCATGCATATGCATAATATAGAGAACAAGACTACAACTAAATGTTCATCAACTAAACCACCATCCTGAACAAATTCTACACCGACATCATAACGAATTACTATTAATAATGGCAGTAAGCATCAGCACCTCACAGAGCTTTGAGGTTCATAAAATTATCAATTCTCCTCGAAGCACACACTCTAAGTCATTTAGAAAATCCTAGGGCATAAACCCTGTATCAAAAATTTATTTGAAATAGGAAGAGAATCATATTCCTCTATGTGAGTTCTTTGCATATTAAGATGTCTCATTCTCTTCACACTTAGCATTCTTTGGATTTCTTGGGTAGCCTAGGAACAGCCAGTCTTTACATCTATCTAGCATTTAAAGAGGTATGTTCATAGAAAATGGTAGCATAATTAGTCTTAATAAGACACAGCTAGATAAGGGGCAAAAGTAATAGATAGCAAGGAAACAGCTCTTATCTTATCAATAACAAGACATTCATGAATGTAGTAGATAAGTAAAGATACCCCAAAAGGCTGAAGACTGCAGACATATCTCAGGATGCTAACAGACAATCATAATAACAAAATCAAATAAGAAACAAATTTTTTATACTCACATATTTTTGTGATTATTTGACTGCATATGTCTCAGCATTTCAATTCCACATCTCAAATAAATTCCAACCAAGTTCAGGATAAATAAGTAAGAACAGTTAAAAGTTTTTCATGTAGTCCAGTTTGCAATATCTGATTTAATCGGCACAAATAATGACACATCACAATCATTTTACATGAGCTATAAATATTGAAGACTAACCAAAAAAATTTATATCTTACTCTGGGCAAGTATCAAGTAAGAGCTCTACAGAGTCATCTAAAGGATGACCCCGTTTTTTCTCCTCTTCCTCCTCGAGTTCCTTCAACCAAAGAATGGCATGTACCCGCTGCCTCATAATCCGATAATCTTTGGCCAGCCTCTCAACTGTGTACACTTCAGGGTTCTCCTTATGCAAACGGTACATCTCTGCCTTCTCTGAATCCTTCAAGTAAGATCCCCTTGCACCAGGCTCCTTGACTTGCTTCAACAATACACTCATCTCACGCATCCTCTTACCCCATCCGTCCACAAAAGCCTTGCTCTTTTTGTTCTCTGCCTCCAATTCTCTTATCTTATCATCGATCTCTTGTAAACTATACACCAATGCAGTCTCAGAAGCGTTTAACCCACCAACATTGGATCTAGAATCTGCTTTCTGCCCCACAAACTCTCCATCAAAATGGTCCTTAGTCAATCCAGTTGACCAAGATGAAACAGAATCCCAACCTAAATCGTCATTACCAGTCTCGCCAAAAGCATTCTCCCAATCATCTTTCCCTTCTTTTCCATCACCACTGCCGCCGGATTTAGCTGAAAACAGACGGTTAGCAATAACTTGACATGCTCTTATCCCATTGATTGATACCCTTGTATCATTTCCCAAACCAGATGTTGTTTTCTCTTTCACAAATCTCGCAGTACCTGTACTGTTGCTTACTGACGCTGAAGAGAAACGTGATATAAGCCTGTGAATGTTCTGCATATTTCTATTTTGTCTAACCTGAAATTAACATAAATTATGCAGTTGATCTGAAAGAAACCAGAAAAAAAATGATATACAAATGGATACACAAGCATACAAAAATAAGATGCACAAATAGATATACATGCATACAACTAACCTGCAGGCTCAAGATTAATTTAAATCGACAACAATAAACTGCTTGGTTTTCCTTTTCTTTTGAAATACAATAACAGACTACAAAACCAGAGTTAGCAATCTGGAAAAAAATAAAAAAGAAAAATTCCAAATACCGAAAATAATTTTTTCAAAACAAAAAAAAAAAAAGCAAAAACCTGCTAAAAAGTCATTCCAAAACCAAAAGAATTAAACCCACCTCTAATTCTTATATACATATATAAAAATTGATCCTTATGATCATAATTGCTTATGATTGTTTGCGACCTTAATGATTTAAGATTTGATCTTCAATTGAAAAGGATTTAATTGATTTGCAGTCGAATCTCACACTGAAAGAATTCAATGGGCTTACATTCGATTGTTTATTGTAGTGTGTTTATCTTGGACTTTTCCATTTCACAGAACACCTTTTGCCTTCCTCACGATTAAAGTTGTTCTCTGACTCTCTGTGTGTAATGTATCTGTACACAGATCACCATGACCATATTTTGTGTGTGTTTGTGTGAGCATAAATAAAGAATCACATAATAGAACAAATAACAAGGTTCAATCCAACATCTTTGTTGAGATGTAAATTCAAACCCCCAAAGGGTTGAAAAATAATAGCAATCAGAGCTTAAAATCAAGTGAAAGTAAATCTTTGTCACTTATAATTCAATGCTCCAAAAGAATGAACAGACTCAATTGTGGATAGATTAGCTAAGAACCACCTCGTATACAGACAAAATGAAAGAAGATATAAATATTTTTATGGCAATTTTAAATAAATTGCAAGCCATATTTCTGAAACTTTGACAGGAACCCTTTCATATGAAGTAATTTGTCTTTTAAGATAAATTGTCATGAACTTCTTTCAGTGTAAATAAGGGAAATGGAGAGCTCTCTTCATTAAATGTTTCACAATGGAAGTCTTGTTTCCTTATAGAACCACATAGAAACCAGCTTCAATGAAGCAGTTCTAATGAAGCTGCTTTTCCAAACGGTACCAAGATTCTTACACACTGCATCACCCAAGATAACAAAATTGAATCATAATGTCTATGTCATTGGATTTCAGCACATTAATACCTTTTTTAAGTGATATTTGTTAGTTTGGTTGTTTCCCCGAAAGATAAATATAAAGCTCACTATCTTCAGACATTCAACATAAATATAAAGGTTGTCGTGGGCCAAGCCAAACGTTGCCGCTTTGCCAGCTGCCATATCCAGTTCGGCAATCGGGTCAGCGAAGATGGCAGTAACAAGTTCTTACCTCTTTTTATGCTCAGCATTGCTTAGAAATTTGTCTTTATTTAACCATCTTTATTTTTTTCCAACTTTTTATAGAGATTGGTGGTTAATATTTTTCGGATTAGTACAATATTTGATCTTGTGATGATTGCTGAAATGATTTATGGACTATTGAGAACTTTAGTTGTGCTTATTAATTTTGCAAATGTGGTGTCCATATCATCAAAGGGTAAAACTTTCTTTTATGTTCATGTATTATCTTTCATTTGCTAGAAGTGGAACTGTTGAAGGCTAAAGATTTCTTTGTAAGATGAGAGCTGAACTTTCATTCAATATAGCTGGGAATTGAGAATATGCATGTAAGAATCTTTTAACTGTCAAAAACTTCTGTTTCTTTAAGTGACACGTTAAAGAGAAAATTGGTTGTTGATGCAAATATTCCTTATTGAATTGAAATTCCTAACATCAAGTGCTTAACTAGAGTTAGAAGCTTAGCTGTTGCATCCTCCAGCCCAAAAAAAAAAACCAACATGATGAACCATGTCTATAGCTGGTTTATTTATCAAAAGAAGTCATCTGATTGAAAGTATAAATATTCTCATAGTGTAGTGAACCTACTGAAACTTAGTTGTCCTTGTCCTATCTAAGAACTTTTGAAATCAAACTCTTGGTCAAGTAGTTGAATCATTTCATCCATTAGGTGAGTTATCATTTTTCTATAAGCTACCAGTTCCCTAAATCTTCTTAAAGTGGCTGCTATCACAATTTCTCTCTCATGGTTGAAGTTGTTTAAATTAAATATAATTTTATTTCATTTAATTTAAATTAAATCCAATAAAGAATTAAGCCCAACCCAGAAGAACAACATTTAAATAGTCTGTTCCAAATCTCAAACAATAACGTGAATTCACAACCACCAAAAAGTTGAAAAAAAAAAAAAGAAAGAAAAAGGCGAAGCACAGCTGAAAATGAAGCCAGAATAAAGCTCTAAGACACTTCAATTCAATACCGAGAGACACAAAACACATTGTATACAGAACCCAATATCAAAGAAGTGCGAAAGAAAATATTTTTACACTAATCTCTTCATATTTCAGGAAAATTAATTCAGTTATCTGTCACTTCAATCCAATAAAGAATTCAAAAACAAACAAGAACAATCTCAAGCACCCATTAAGGAAAAAGCAATCAAGATTAAAAGCAGACCATGAAAGAGAGAGATTTTACCTAGAGTGAGAAAGATTGGGATGGTAGCTTGCAGCGAAGAAGCTACAGCTATGGCTTCTTATAGTTGACAATTTGAAGTAAAGAAATGACACAATAGCAAGTCCAAGAGAAAGAGAGCGCAAGAGAAGGGAGAGCTAATGTACGCGAAACAGACATGTTTTTCCAGTTGAAGAGGAGAGAAAGATGGAGGTGTAGACTGTGGCGGGCTTGTTTGGGCTTTGTCACTAGGCCAATTCTATCTGCATTTTTAGATCGAACCAGAGCCCGCTAAAGAGATTTTTAGGCCCATGACCGTAGGTGTTTGGTACAAAATTTTTTAACAACTATTAATTTTAAGTTCATAATTTTTTTTCTTTGGTACAACTAAGAGCTATAATCCCATCGGGCGTAGAGTGTAATGGTTAGCCTCTTATAAAAAGTGTATTTTTCGAGAATCAAACTTGCTTCTACTCTTAAGAAGGTTGAGATCGTTTACCATCATAATTAATACCTTGTTGGATTAAGTTTATAATTTTTATCCTCAGTTAGAATCCTCGTTAACATCCAATTCATTTAAAAGTTATAAAATTTTTTAAATTAAAGTTGTTTAATAACTTAACAACTTATTATATTTAGTGCACATCTCGACTAATCATTTTAAGTAAATTTTCGTTAATTGAGACTTTGAAATAATGTGTAGTAGATAAATGTTTTTTTATATACAAATGGGTGAAATAAATAAACAAACACTAGGTCAATCTAATTGTTTAGTGTGAAGACTGATTATTCTTTTCGTTTTTGACAATAACTCAAAGAACAAAAAATTTCACTGATTTGGTGAGTATAGAGAACAATTATTTTAATTGTGTGGTCTAACAATATTATTTTTGATTACTGAAAATTACACGATATAGTATGAACTATATCATGCAAGCAAATCATTATTCTAATAAATATGAGAAAATAAACCATTCCAACTTGTTTAGAAGTTGAATTTTAGACATTCAATAATATTAAAAATTAAGATTTTAAAATTGTTTTTAATATGTAGAATTATGATGGATTTTGAATGTTTGCATATTAGCCTTGCAACTCTTTGTTTATTTTTAATTTTTAATTTTGATTTTTATCTTTTAAAAATATAAAAATATTACCCTAATTTAGTCATAAACTTAAAATTGGACTAATTAATTAAATACAATTGAAATAATATGTAAAGTACAATTAAACTCAAGCTCGCAAACTAAAATATAATACAATAGTCAAATCCTTATTAGACAATAATCCAATAATTCAAAAGTTTACTATGATATTCTATCAATGGTAATTGTTTGATTAAAGTAGGGAGAAATCTGTTTTATAGTGTGAATTAATTAAAGTTAGTTTTGTTTTCTTTGTGAGCAATAATGGAATATTAGAGTCGATATTTCCATTATTATGAAATTGCAAATTCAAGAACAATCAAATTTCAAATCAATGAAAAGAAAATGATGTTTCAAAAGTTCAATAACAAATTAGATTGTGAAATAATCTAATTGTTATCTGACATCCAATCTATCTATACTATATATAAATGTCTAAATACGTGGAATAATGAGATTTTCGATAACGTTCTTAATAAAATTTGGAATATTCTAAAATAATCTTAGTTATAGCCAATTAGAAAGTTATATACATATATTCATTTCTCTAATATCTGGCTCAGTAATACTGTCACTATAGTCAAAGTAATTACTATTATCAATTTAGATCATCTTCTTATTTTTTTTTTTATCTGACAGTAAAAAATAATTTTTTATTATAGTTGTATATAAATATTGGGGTTGATGGTAGATTAAGCGATGACTTGATTTTCTTTTTGGGTACTTATTAAGGTTTTAAGAATTTGCATTTATAAATTCGAGATTGAAGGATTAGGTTTAGAGATTGGATTTAATATTATTCTGAAACCACTTCATTATAAAAAATTAGAATTAAGTATATAAGAGGTAACATTATAAGTAACTTATACAACAAAGTGTAACAAACTAAGCAATTTTACTTATTTTAATCTAAACAAAAACTTATGTGTTAATATTATATAGATCAAAAAAATTAAAAAAATATAAATGTATAACGAGCATAGTCAACGTGCCTTGTATAACGAGCATAGTCAACATGCAAGGCACGTTAAAAAAATACCAGTATGTTAAAAAAAGTTTTTAACATTTAATCTAAACTCAACAAGTTTTAATTTAAATAAGTTTATAACTTTAGTTATCATTATTATTAAATTAAATTTAGGTGAGATTATTTAATCTCTCGATTATAGTCATAATTTTTATCAATTTTCAAAAATTAAATAGTCTTCATATTTTATCTGTCTTATATTTAGTCCTACAAATTTCATACTTTAATATCAACCTAAATTTAATATAAAAAAAAAAATTAAAAAGGTCAAACATGTAATTTTCTTTCAGAAATACCCTTGAATCACGTAAAACACAGTGCAATTGCTCCTAATTTTATGATGTGGAAGCAAGGGAAAAGAACCATTTTGTATTTGTAATTGCATAGGGAGTCATTGGTAGGTGCTGAACCACCTTAAGCAAGATGTTGTGAATCACTTCCCTTGCACAAGTTGAATTGGAGTTTTTTTGTTTTAACCTTATAAATATCAAGTTTTATCTTTACAAAGTTTTTTTTTTTTTTTTTTTTTTTGAAATCAAGGATTTAATAATTATAAACTAATATATCGCCTAATGGTAAGTATATATACTTCTGGCAACTGATCGAAGTTTAGATTCCCTCTTTTTATTGGTTGATTTTATTTATGTCAAAAAATAAAATTCTTACTTGTACTTTACACCTGTAACCTATTTTAAATTAATTGAAATATTTATTTTTTTTACTAAAAAAATTACTATATTAAAAAACTGTGATTAAACTCTAATTAAAAGTTTAAACTACCATACTTTATACTTAGTATATAATTATAACGATTTACTTAATTAATAAAAGGGTTAATTGCATCACTGGCATTTGAATTTTTCAATTTTTGCTATTTTGTTAACTGAACGAAAAAATTTTCCAATAAAATGTCTAATGTTCAAAAAATTTTTCAATCAGTTATTTTTTTGCAAATGCAGCATACCAGACTTAATATCTGTATCAAAATGGGATCCATATCTCACCATATCAACATATAATGTGTCATTTAGCCATCCAAATCGGCCAATTTTACATATCATTTACCCTTAAAAGGAAACTCTTACCCTCATATTTGTACATTTACCTTCTATTTCCAAACAAAGTATATTCCAAGATTAATTCTCTTTCCAACAAATAGTAAAAGTTTTATAAACATTCAAATTTTTGACCAGGTGATTTGAAATTTATATTATAAGTCATCCGATGTGAGGAGAGGTGGTCCAATTTTGAACTAGATATGAAATTCGGTGTACCACGTATATAAAAAATACCTGATTATAAGTTTTTTTTAATTATTAAACATTTGATTGGAAAATTTTTCCATTTAAATATCAAAGCAACAAAAATCGAAAAGTTTATACACTAATAATGTAATCAACCCTAAATAAAATAAAGTTGTTCATCGTATCATTAATCAAAAAAAGTAATTTCGTTTGTAAAAAATTGACTGTGATGTTTTACAATTTACACTCATCCAAAGAGACATTAACCACCAAGGACGCCTTAGACAAAGGAATAAACAAAGGATGGTATTAAAATTATCCTAAATATTTAAGTTAGGACCACAGGAAACGTGGCACGCGTATTCTGAGGACACGCAGCTCACCGAGAACTTTCCAAAAGAAAATGAGAGGCGGCGTTGGATAAAGGCCGTTAAGACGGTGAGTTATGCTTTCATGTTGCGTGAAGCGTGAAGCCTGGCGCCGTCTGTTTCATTGTCTCTTTTTATTGGTTTACCGGCGCAAGCGGTACTTTTGGATGACGGCATCTCATGTCAAATACCCAACATCAATTTGTCTTTACTCCCCGTCTTATCGCCGCCCGTTTCGGAATATTCAGGAAGCTGCTGACCGGATCTAGCTTTTCTAAAGAGATCCACCGGTGAGAAGAGAAGGACTTAGTATAGTTATAATGAGAGTGGTCGTCCAGTATAAGTGCTGGAATTGGTAATTATAGAAATGCGTTTTTAGTTGCGGCAGGGCGGCGGGGCTATTTATGGTCAAAGGTCTCGTTGACTGAGCCCATTATCTAAATTAGCTCAATAAAATGAGTGATAGGCGCCCTAGCACGTGAGAGGCGCGTATTCCTGACACGCTATAATCCGCTGTGTAGGCCCTTTATGCGTTTAATATTTATTTATATCTAATAAACCTTTTTTTCATTTTTTTTACTTATATATAAAAAAAAAAAACTACCGTTCAAACAATGGCTTCCCTCATTATGGAAGGAAAATTTTTTAAAATAATTAAAAGATATTCATCAATTTCATTATTGGGAAGTGATTATAAATTATAGGAAAAAGATGAAAATAAAAATTATATAAATTCAGGCTTCCCTGGTTATTTTTTCTTGAAATTTAAGGAGAAAAATTTTATATATATATATAATCAAGAAAAAGAAAAGGCAGAGTGTGCACTTTCAGTTTTGAAAAGCTAACTTTATTTTCTTCTTTCAAACTGAAAATGAACTTTTCCCTCTCAAATTTTCTCTTCCCATCAAAACAAAAGGAGAGAAATTTACTTTTGCCCTTTTCATTTTTCTTTCCATTTACCTTTACAAATGTCATGTTTTATTTCTTTTTTTTAATAATAAGTGTATTGCCCCTAAAAGTGTAAGTATATTCATTAATACAACTAAAAAAAAGTTTATTTATATGTTCATAATTTCTTTTAACAAGTATTAGATATAAAATTAAACATGTTTAGCCCATAATAATGGATTCATATAAAAAATGGAAATTTCCTTATCTATTTATGATATATATGAAGGCGACATAATATGTTTTATACCTAAGTCCTATTAATTTTTATGTTCTAACGGAAATTTGTTCAGAAATTTAGATATCGTTCAATCAGAATTATTCTCTTAGTCTCATAAAAATAGACTTGTTTATATCTTTACATAAATTAATAAAAAATTATTTAATAACAATAAAATTTTCCTAATGTGTCCCTATTAATATTAAATATCACTTTGAATAAAGGAATTAAGGAAATCTATTTTTGTGTAACTACGGAAATAGTAATTTAACTCCAAAATACCGATGTGAGATTAAAAATTTAAAATACACAAATAGCTTGTATTTTTTATTTAATTTAAAGTTTGAATTAGTGAAATTAAAAATTAAGGTTATTATATAAATATTAAAAGTATTCATATTATGAAATTATTGAAATTATAAAAAAGTATCAGCCAACTTTAATTCCAAGTTAATGATAAAAAAACGTCAATGTAAAAAGGGGTAAAAGGAAAAGGTTAATCATAAAAATGGAAAGCAAGCGCCTAGAAAGGAAGAAGTGGAATTGGTCTTCATTCTCCTACCATAATAATCAACTCAATTAGTCTGTTAATTGCGGTTATTGACAAGCCTTTATTGGCAACTCCGTGACAAAAAGCAGGCGGTAAAAAGTGAAAAACGATGAATTTTACTAATACAGCCCCCTTATCGTGTGAATAGCCAGCGTGTCATAATCTGATTAGATAGGGAATTCACTCAAGTGGATCGTGCAAGAGAAGCCACGTTTCTGTGCTTTGACTGTACAAACACGACACAACACCCCCTCTTTTCTCTCTCCTCGTCTCTATATAACCCATCCCCCTCCTTGCCCCTTTCAAACCCGACCTTCTTTCGCTTTTTCTACCTGTAACAATTTCCTTTCCATCCAAACACGCTCTCAGAATCCAAAAACAGAAAATGGCTCCAAAAGAGAGATCTAACAGCACTGGCAATAACCTTAACCAGAACTCCAATACCGCCGAGATCCGCTACAGAGGCGTTAGGAAACGACCTTGGGGCCGATACGCCGCCGAGATCCGAGACCCTGGCAAGAAAACTAGGGTCTGGCTTGGTACTTTTGATACTGCTGAAGAGGCGGCGCGTGCTTACGACGCTGCTGCTCGTGAATTTCGTGGCTCTAAGGCTAAGACGAATTTTCCTACAGTTACGGAGCTGAACAACGCGGCTGCAGCCGCCGTTGCCGCGGGAGCAGTCACCGTCGCACGAAGTCCTAGCCAAAGTAGCACCGTTGAGTCTTCATCACCTACACCTCCACGCGCTGCTTCTCCTCCACCGCCTCTTGACCTTACTCTCAACATTCCTAGTCATCAACATCATCATCTCCGCCACGGCCATTTCCCTACCGGTGTTATTTTTCCTGGTGGCGCGTGGATTTCACTGGCGGCGGAGGCTCATCCAGTTTTCTTCTTCGATGCGTTCTCTGCTCAAGGAGAGAATAATAACAACAACAAAAATAATATTATCAACAATAATAAAATTCACTCTAAAAATATTAACTTGTGCAGATTGGATCGGACGGTGATGGTGAGCAGTGGGGTCCACAGTGATTCCGATTCATCATCTGTTGTGGTTGATTATGACCACGATCGTAGTCCTTGTAACAAGGGATTATCACTTGATCTTGATCTTAACTTTCCTCCGGCTGAAGTAGCCTGATTTTGAAGAGATCTGATTTCTATTTTTGGGAAGTCGTTTTTGGGTATAATGCTTGTCTTTTTTTTGTTTTTTTTTTTTTTTTTGTCTCAAATCTCAATTCGAAGACGAGCCAAGAAAAATTTAGAGGATAAGCAAGGAAGCTAACGTATTTTTTCTTTTTAATGTATATATAAAGAGAGCCAAGATAACCTCTTTCCTTTTTGCAAATGAGAAATTACCATGAATTTCTCAAATGTTGTTTCTACTGTTATTACTTCTCAAGTGATTATATATATAATCAGAGAATTTTACTGATTTTCCATATTTCTCTGTTATTTCTGCTTGGTTTTCAAGGAAAATTCATGTGAAGATCATGTGTTACTTGTTTCTCTATAATTTCTCATGCTTTGTTTGGGAAGAAGGAAAGTAAAATAGGTGTGGAAAACTTTCCTGTTGATTTTCCCCTCAAAATAAAGTGAAAATGAAATTAAAATGAGTGTAAATTTCTTGATATTTTATCTTAAATCAAACAAGAGATAACCCAACAAATTTTCACTCTTTGTTAAACATTAACCCAAATTTTACATCCATCCAGATAAAAGCTCAGTAACCAAACAAGCAGAAAGTTGTTTAAATTACAATTTCTCAGTAACCAAACAGTTTTGTTTCTTTACATATTTGGATTTTTGGCTGCGTATCTTCATTTATTAATTATTTGTATATGTAGCGTACAAGTGTCTAACAGACATGTTGCCGGCATTGTAGTTGAGTATTTTATTTTGATTTTGATAGGTTTCTTTTAGATGCGCAGTGTTAGCCAAATTGAGGTCGTATGTTTACACATAGACCCGTCCACGGTAAGGAACCCCACACCAAGTTTTATTTATTTACTTATTTATATTATTTATTCTTTTTGTTAATACACATAGTTAAATTTAAAGGTGCTGCCCAGCAACCGCTATAGTAAAAACATTATATTTATTTTGATTGAAAATTAATTTATCTTTTAAGGTTAATTTTGTCCAACATGGAAAATTTGTTTTATTTTTATCACAGCTATCAGGCAAAATTCAAAATTTGAAGTTCTTACTGACAGGAAGACACCAATTCGCGATCGAAACATCTTTATATCATTTCTGATTGAAACGTGGATTAATCTGATTGGCACACAGCAGAAGTCCAGATAATAAAAAAAAAAAAAAAAATAAAAGGCTGTTAAGACCAGAGGGCGGCCTCATGATGAGAAGCATGGGGTCTAGTCGTGGTCCCCCCTTGGTCTATTGTCTGTCAAAAATATCCTCGTGATTCGCGTACTTGCTTGTCCTTTTCTGGCTCAGATCTCTAAATTTCTTTTTTAATCGGACGGCTGGATAAGGAGCTGCACGTGGGGTCCGGTACGCGTTACGTGTATTTTTTTTTTTTATGTGGGAGGGTTAGATTATTACTGGCGGCACCGACGGCTATATTGCTATTTTAGTTTAGGGACGAGAGGAGAGAGACAGCGAATCAGTGCGGCACGAAAGTGAGTCCTACATATGTGGGCCCATAAGTAGTAGTAGTAATTCCGTGTTGACGAGGAACATGTCGGGATTCGGGTTGTCGTCACGTGCACATCGACCGTCCGATAATAAAGCTTTTATTAATCAGGGCTTCTGTTTTCGGTTACATCAAGAATATTTAATTTTCGGCCCTCCTAATTTGTAATGTTTTTAAATTGGCCCCTTATTTTTGATAATTTTTCTTCAATCAGATTTTGGTTGTATTTTGCACTGCAGCACAGAGGATAATGAATAGAAAGTACAATCTCTATTCCCAGGTACAATGTATGGAGAAGAAAAAATGAAAACCTGTTTTTTTTTTTAACGGTAGGAAAATCATATATTTTTTCATTATTGTTAATATTTAATTGGTGAGATCAACATTTTACAAATATTTTATAAATTTATAAATCAAATTTGACGATATAAGTTTGGACTAGTATAGAAGAGCATTTAGTTCTGTAAACTAATTTGAAGATATCACTACCAATTATAATTTTTAAAAAATATATTAAAAGAGTTCTATTTACATGTTAAATTCTTTAATAATTTAAAAAATAAATAAACTTTGAAATGATATTGTGTTAGAATGAATTGAATATTTTATTGAAGTTATAATAATTATTGAGAATCACTTATTTGACCTGCTGTGAAACATAAAACAGGTTTGTGAAGCAAATATAATTCAGAATATCTTTGTGGGAAAAACATTATAATATTTAAGAAGTGAAGGTCTAATTAGAAAATTGTTTACTTTATTGACAATTGACAATACCATATAAACTTTTATATTTATTTTTTTTAAGGAGACAAAAGTGGTCCACGTGTGAAACAGTCTTGAAAGATGAGGCGCGGCGGCCGCTTTTGGGTGGGCTCCACACTTTCCATTGTCCTATGGGAACCAATTTCAAAAAGTTTTTGCATTTCATTGTTCAGCTTACCTGATACTATGATATCGATGACCAAGCCAATGAAAATACGCCATGTTGAATATGTCACGTGGAGAGAATGTACGGGTGATGTGTGGAAGGAAAGCCTGTGTGCCTGTGTGGTGGTGCGTGGGTGATGTGTTGGAAGGTGACAGACAGTTAAAGCCGGCGCGTGGGAGAGGGATTTCCATAATGGGGCCCGAAGGCGTGGGAAAGAAAGTCCTGTTGGTTGACACGTGGGGTAGTGTGAAAGAAGGACAGTGAGGCTTCTTAAAGTAACCGCCAAAAGACTTGGACGGCTAGTTTGTTGTGGCTGCCTTTATAACCGTGGTTTGTTGGGGCGCAAGGCGACCGACCTTCCGTTAATGACACTTTTTTATATTTATAGAAAGAGAAAGAGAAAATAATTAATTATAGTACTAATAAGAGCATATCTCGTACTTACATTTTGTTTAGATTTATTCAATAATTTTGCATGAATAATATGTTAAATTCAATTAGTTTACATATAGTTATTATATTTCATAATATAGTAATTTTATAAATTTTTCAATTTGATGAGTATCATTAAAAGGTAAGTTTGTTTTAATCTTACTGTGCAACTTGCAATTAATGACGAACGGATAAATCAGAAGGTTAAAGAGTTTAAAAAAAATTTTCAAAAATTAAGAAATAAATAAAAAAATTATTATTTTCAAAAGTAAAATTAAAAGATTTCATTATTCCATAGAATAAAATTTTGAAAAAATTTTGGATTAGAGGGGTGGGGATTATGCTTAGCCCCTTCCCTTTACCATTGCTTACAATATTGCTTGCATACCGATCAAGTTATTTTGATTCTATAAAATTGACATTTCAAATTATCTTACACCGATTTACTAATTTCTAATATTATACTCTTGTAGTGGTATTCGATAAATAAATATGAAAGATAAAAATATAATAAATTTATTTTTGAATTTTAAAAATAACATTTAAAATAAAATAAAAAGTCTTTAAAACTAATGGTTTGAGAAAATTAATAAGTAATGGATACTAAGCATGACTATGGTTCTATAATAGCTAATTTCGGTTATAAAAAATATGGAACTGAAACTGAACTGTTTTTAAACGGTATCGTCGGTTTCGGTTTTATTTCGATTTTGAACTAAAATTAGATAATTCATTTCAAATTTTTTAAAATTCTTTTTTAGATTTTGTATTTTGAATAAATAATGTAAATATTACTATTGAAAAATATTAAATAAATTTAATAAAAAATTATCAAATTTAATTAAAAAATTATAAAAAAAAACTAAATGAGAAGTTTCTTTAAGAACCTGTTGTTCACGGTGTCAAATCGAAATTGCCAGTTTTAAATTAAAACTGTTGATTTCTACTTCAAAAATATAAAAATCGAAACCGACCCTTAAATAAACAGTATCGATTACGGTTTGAAACAAAAAAAAAACCATTAACCACGATTTAATACCGATTTTAATCTTTCAATTTCAATTTGATTTTAATTTAAAACCGAATGCGGGTCATATCATTAATTTGGCCTTCAATAAATCATAAAAAATTATCAAGTTTAAAGTTTTCGTTTTTGAAAAGAAAATATGCATCCAAAATTGATTATCGGTAGATGAGATGTCCACATCTATAGATCTACTCACCAATACATGTCTCCCACATATTAATTTAAACAAATAGATTGCATGATTAGCAATCTATCCATTATCACACGTAAATAATCCCTAATTGGCTACTTAGTTTCTTAACTACACACATAACTACCTAAAATAGCTGCCTCAATATAACAAACAATCATTTAATCAATAATGAATTTATTTCATTATTGTATGACCGAATAAGAATAAAATAATTACAGAGTGAAGGCCAAACCATTTCACGTATTGTTAATTGCTAGGAGTTTGTGGGCCAGGTTGGGTCCGGAACATGAAAAGCAAAAGATTTGGGCCAAAATTTAAGGCTTATGAGGTGTCAAGTCCAGACCCGACATATAGACTAATGGTAGATTGCATTGTTTCAAATAAAAAAAAGGAAAATTTTTCTTTTTCAATTTTTTTTTTTCTTTTTCTTTCTACTTACAAGGCTACAGCTGCATTTGCTTTGCTTCGGTTATAATTCCAAGTCAAGCAGAATGCCCACATGCATACTTAGAGGGTGCAAACTCTAATCATCGAACCCAATTGAATACCGAATCAACTCATTTCAATTCGGTTAACTAAATAAAGAGAGGTTTGATTATTGGTGTATTTGGTTTGAATCGAATTTATATTTCGATTCGATTTGGTTTCATAAAGTATGTGTTGGGCTTAAATCAAACCGTAAATAGCAAAACCGATCAAAATTAACCAAATTAACTGATTCGATTTAGTTTAGAAGGCAATTTCAATTCTATTGAAAAAGACTTCGATTTTTATTTTGTAGTTTTGTTTTCTGTTTAATTCGATTTGAAACAAATCGACCGTTTGCTCACCTCTGTACATACTTACTAACACTATAAATAATTCAAGCGGAGCTCACCAAAGTTTGAGTTTGGCTCAATAAAGATACTTCGATTTACTTAAAAATAGTCGAGCTCGATTTAAAAATAATCAAGCTCGTGCTCCACTAAATAATCATAAATAAGCAAAGTTCAAATTGAAGTTTGGCTCTCATAAATGAGCCAAATTCAAACTCGTAATCTATAAAATTAAAATGACTTCATTTAATGTAAGTTCAATTAATTTTAACTTATTGAATTAGCTCACACACTCAGGCTCGATAAAGCTCACAAATCAGCTTTATCGAGCCGAGTGTGTGAGCTAGCTCATGAGTTTAGTTCGATAATGTTGGCTCATGAGCTAATGACTTGAGCTCGATTTCAGCTCGTTTATTAAGTAAGCTCAGTAGCTCGGCTCAATAAGTTTATCGACCGAATTTGAGCGAGCTTTTATCAAGTCGAGTATTAAGCAGCTCAATTCATCCACGTATAATTTATAACAAAATTTTTAATAAAAATTGCATATATAAATTAAATTACATGTGCTTATTGTAAATGAGTTAAAAAACATCACATTCAAGAAAACTAATAAAATTTAAAATATAAACTTAAATAAAATTTTATTTATATCAAACATAAAAATAATTTATAAAAATTCATTTATAGAAATAACAAATTTTTTTTTTCCAAACAAAACCAAATCCTATCTTAAACTGCCTAACTTGTAATGGAAATGTTATAAACTGTAATCTGTTGGCAAGCCTAAATGGCAAGTGTCACCACGCCAGTGTTCCCCCTCTAATCTAATCCTGAAACCAAAAAATCCCACCACTCCTATTCTACTTTGTATGAAAAGCATAAATAAAAATAAAAACCAGCAAGAAAAACAATAAAAAGCTTCGATTTTCTTTTCCTTTCTTGTCCAATTTCCAGCAGAGCTCTCAACAATCAAGAACTGAGAACAAGAAGAAGATATGGGAAGAATCTTTGTGGTAGAATTAGAGGGAAGGTCTTACAGATGCAAATTTTGTGCAACCCATTTAGCCCTTCCCATTGATCTGGCTTCAAGAGTAAGCCTTTAACCCTTTAATTATCTCCTCTCTATATCTTTTTTTTTTTTTTTTTTTTTATTTCATATTTTTGTTTCCCCTTTAATTCTTTAATTGTCAGGATGAGGAACGCATGCAAATTTTAGTATAAAGTTTGCATCTTTGCAAGTATTTGAAAAGGTTTAATGTAGTAATATTTTTGGTTTCTATAAATTGCTGATAAAAACCTATTAAAATTGTTTAGCTCCTTTTGGTCTAATTGTTCTTTCTTTTCGATTTTGTACAGTCTTTTCATTGCCGCAGAGGAAAGGCATATCTCTTCAATAAAGTGTGAGTTCTTTATGAATTTCTGCTGTCATAGTTGTTATGAAGCTTTCGTAATGGCTTAGCTAAATTTCAGTGATCAGATCAGAACAAATGATATTTGATATTTAGCATTAACAGCTGTAATTCATTTTGGAAATGATTTTCCTCCATATTTTTTTCTTACAATAGCTTCTTGCTTCTACTGTTCTGTTTTAAATATCATTTTTGTTCATTCCTCTACAATTCATGAAATGTGAAGATGGCATTGCTAAGCATTACAAGAATCGTGTAGACGTTAGAGTGAATATCATGCAGGTGTGGCATTGAAAAAGATGTGAAAAGAAAAGAAAATAAAAGAAGTCCTTATAAAAATGTTCAACATTTAGCAAAACCTCAAAATCATTTTGCATCATGTGTGATTATCCCATTTTATTTGGTATTATGTATGCAATGAAAATCATTTGATTTTAATGCTTGGGGGTATCGATTTTCTTTGCTTGGACGCTGATCACTGCTTTTAATGCTTGTGGGTATCGATTTTAATGCTTGGAATCCATGAGATAAGAAACTCAATTTCACAGACGGATGTGTACAAATGCACAAACACATTTTAGTATCTCACTTTAAAAGTGAAGAGATTGAAATCTGACCCCAGGGGTTTGTTCTCACCTTGAGCAATTTCATGTCTATCTATAATGCAATGAAGCTGCATCTGATGGTGTTTGTGATTTCAGGGTGAATATAACAGTTGGAGCCATGGAGGAGAGAATGATGCTTTCAGGAATGCATACTGTGGCGGATATATTTTGCTGCTGTTGTGGACAAATTGTTGGCTGGAAATATGTACTCATCTCCTCCCTGCCCCTCCACACAAATGCGCACGATGATCAATTTTACTTGGTCCCGGAAGTTACCGCTATATTTTATCACCATCCTTCAATTTTCAAAATCAAAATCAATAAACTTCATAAACCATTGCAATAAACATCACTCCTGCTAAAATCTGGCAAATCCGTTACTGGAAATGAGTGAAATTAACCCTAACACACAATTCGTGCATGCCCATCTGTATCTTTTTTTATCCCTCTTACTGTTCTTAGTGCAAGCTTGTACTGACTTTCAACTAAGAATATTTTGCTATTCCTTTTCAGGAAGCAGCACACGAGAAAAGCCAAAAGTACAAAGAAGGAAAGTTTGTTCTTGAAAGGTACAGCTTTTTATTTTGTGAACTTGGATCCATCATTCTCTCCATCCTCTTAACATGTATTTATCTGCATGCTTGACTATCAAACAGAGGGAGAATTGTTGATGAGATGGACTTGTCATCTGGAGTCTTTATTGACACCCATTCCGGTATGAGTGACGCTGAAGACTCGTAGGATATAACTTCATTTGTCTAAGTAATGATGTAAAATAATATGGAAGTAGGAAGAAAAGCTACTTCCTTTTGTACATACATGGATTGCTTTGTCATTTTAATATATATGAGCACCTACTGTTGCTACAAATGGAGTTTAGTAGTCTTTAATTCTCATGAATTTTCTAAAATATGAAGCTTTTATTTGGTCCAATGTTTATTTATCTTAATCAGCTTACATCGTTCCCCGATCGGAAATATACTTATTCAAATATTTGTTAATAAATAGTCCAAACCAAAAATATAATTGCCGAGCCAGTATAATAGGCTTCTAGCCAAGCGGGGCATCCCATCCGTCATGGTCGGGTAGTAACTATTACTCGTATGAAAATATGTATACATGTAATTGCAGCAACAGCAAGCACGCCTCGCAGATACTTCATCGGATCAGCTAGCTCTGGCCTTCCGGCCACCCCATCCTCCAGGGATGGGTAACAATTTTTTTGCTTAAAAACAAGCTTAATCGCTATAATTTGCACCTTCAGTGACAATATCTCGCAGCTACTGATCTGAGTTGATAGGAATATGAAGAAACAATAGCAACATGTTTGGAATCACCTTTTGCCTCACATTTACGTTTAATTTTTTTTTTCATAGATTTGCCAATTACTGTTGGACTTCCCGTTATGTTCCTTGTATATTAATGTATTGCATCCAAATCCTGCTATTTTTTCAAAAATATTTTAAAGAAGAGCGTTCTATTATTCCATGGTTCTGTATGAAGCTCTGATTAGGAACTTGTTGCATTGTTTCGTGTAGTTTCAGAGGGTCCTCCTGTGGTTCATGAGAAGAAGGGAAGTAAACCTTTTCTCGTAAAATACATAATAAATTCGAGTCAAGGTCCAAGTAAGAAATTAAACCTTCATTCTAGGGTATGCTATCCTGCGAACAACTGACAAAAAAAAAAAAAAGAAAAAAAAAAAAAAAAAGAAATCAAACAAAGACTTAGATTTGGATAGTTGACACTGGTGCAACTGATCATATAGTGTATTCTCTTGACTATTATAGTCAACATGCATCTGTTCGTAATTGTTTTGTCAAACTTCCAAATGGTATGAAAGTAGAAGTTACTCACGTAGGGACCATACATTTAAGTTCAAAATTAGTCTTGATCAATGTCTTAATGGTTCCAAGTTTTTCTTTTAACCCCATTTCTGTCAGTCAATTGACACAAACTCACCAAATCTGTCTCCTATTTCTTTTAACTACTTGCTTTATCCAGGTCCTCTCATCATGGATGACGATTGGAATGGCAAAGATGCATTCTGGTTTGTACTTCCTCCAAAATAATTTTCTTTCCAAGACAGTTTTAGCCAACAATTGTATATGGAATGCTGTTTTTATCGTCGGTTCTATTTCAGCTGATGTCTGGCACACAGATTAGGTCACTTACTTTAGATAGAATAAAAGTTTGTGGTATTGATTGTCAATCTGTTCCAAATGACCCATGTAACGCTTGTTTCAAACCTAAACAGAAACGTATACCATTTCCTAAACATGTTTATTCTAGTTTCCAATTGTTTGAATTAGTTCATTGTGATATTTGGGGGCCTTATTCCCAACATGATCTTCAAGGACATCATTACTTTCTTTCTTTAGTTGATGAATTTTCTAAATGCACTTGTGTGTATCTTATGAAACATAAATCTGAAGTGCCACAATGGATTGAACATTTTTACAATATGGTTTCCAATCAATTTCATAAGTCCATCAAAATTTTAAGGTCTGATAATGGTTCAGAGTTTTCTCTTCTTTCTATGCCTCTAAAGGAATTTTACATCAAAACTCTTGTTCTTACACCCCTCAACAAAATGGAGTTGTTGATAGGAAACATCAACATATATTGAATGTGGCTAGATCCTTACTCTTTCATTCTCATTTGCCTCTTTATTTTTGGGGAGATGCAATTCTTACAGCTGTTTACATCATCAATAGGACTATTTTACAAAATCAGTCTCCTTATCAACTTTTGTTTGACAAAGTTCCTAGTTATACTCATTTTAAGTCATTTGGGTGCCTTTATTATGCTGTTAATCTTGTCAATCATAGAAAAAAATTTGACTCTAGGTCTAGGAGATGCATATTTCTAGGTTACTCTAATACTGTCAAGGGTTACAAGCTTTATGATTTGGACACTAACACAACTTTTCTTTCAAGAGATGTTCAATTTTTTGAGCATTCTTTTCCTTTTCACAAATGCATTTCATCTACATCAAGTCAAGTTGTTCCAACACTTTCTCATGATCTTGTTTCTTCTTTTGATTCCTTTCCTTCAATTGTTCCCACTTCTCCTACTCCTGAACCAGTAATTCCTACTGTTGATTCTCAATCTAATATTCCTTCTCTTGAACCCCCACAACCTGAAAATACTTCCCAATTCCTGATTCCAATTCTCATTCTTCTACCATACCTCTTAAGAGATCATCTCGGCTTACTAGACCACCAACATATCTTCATGATTACCATTTATCACTCTTACCTTAGAAACCATCTGCTTCTTTCATTTCCAACTCTTGTACCTCTTATCCCATTCAAAATCATCTTTCATACCATAAATTGTCTCCATCATACAAACATTTCATTCTTTCCATTCAAACTACACTAGAACCAAAATCTTTTCAACAAGCTATTCAATCTGTTCACTGGCAGCAAGCAATGCAAGTTGAACTTGATGCTTTGCAGGCTAATAATACTTGGAGTGTTGTGTCTTTACCTAAAGGGAAACTTCCTATAGGCTGTAAATGGGTGTATAAGGTGAAATTCAATTCTGATGGGACTATAGAGAGGTATAAGGCTAGGTTAGTAGCCAAAGGTTGTAATCAAAGGGAGGGTTTTGATTTTCAAGAAACCTTTAGTACGTTTGCAAAACATACCGCTGTTAGAGTATTTTTAGCTTTAGCAGCTATTAAGGGCTGGTTTCTTTCTCAACTTGACATAAATAATGCATTTCTTAACTAGGATTTAGAGGAAGAAGTCTATATGGACCTGTCTCAAGGTTACCATATTCAGGGGAGATTAAAGATGAATATGGTGATCAATTGAAGGGACATAAGGGCAGATTAGTTTGTAAGTTGCAAAAGTCCTTATTTGGGCTTAAGCAAGCCTCTAGACAGTGGAACCTGAAGTTTACGAGTGTCTTATGAAGTTGGGATTCAAACAGTCAAAAGCAGATTACTCTTTGTTTACAAAGAATTCATGTAATGGGTTCATTGCTTTACTTGTCTATGTAGATGATGTGGCAATAGCAAGTAATAGTGATCAATTGATTAGGGAATTTAAACAAGAATTGAATTTGCATTTTAAGTTGAAAGACCTTAGTAATTTGAAATATTTCTTGGGGTTAGAAGTTGCAAGACCTAAGGCTGTTATTTCAGTTTGCCAAAAGGAAATACACCCTAGAGTTGTTAGAGGAATATGGACAAAGGAGCTAAACCATGTAGAACTCCTATTGAAGTGAATCATAGAATGGTAAATATTGAAGAAGGTTTAATGGCAGATTCAACTGAATATAGGCAATTGGTAGGGAAACTTATGTAATTAACAATAACCAGACTTGATATATGCTATGCAATCCATGTACTTACACAGTTTATGGACAAGCCTGCTGACATTCATATGGCTGCAGCACATAGGGGTCTGAGATACCTGAGAATTGTCCTGGTCAAGGTATATTTATTTCTGCAGAATCAGATTTACAATTAGAAGCTTACACAGACAGTGATTGGGGAAGTTGTAATGAAACAAGGAGATTTTTGACTAGTTTCTGCATCTTTCTTGGAAAGATTATAATCATTTGGAAGTCAAAGAAACAAAATGTAGTTTCCAGAAGTTCAGCAGAGGCAGAATATAGAGCAATGGTTATAACTACTTGTGAAATAATGTGGGTTCTCTATCTTTTAGAAGATTTTGATTTAAGGCATAATGGACCTACAATTCTATATTGTGACAGTATTTCAGCTTTACATATATCGAAGAATCCTGCATCTCATGAAAGAACAAAGCACATTGAACTTGATTGCCATTTTATGAGAGAGAAGATTCAAGCACAAGTGATAAAGCCAGAGTACATCAAGTCACAACAACAAACAACAGACATTTTTACTAAGGCTTTGCAGCCTTATCAACATGAATTTCTGTTAACCAAGATGAACATACAAAATTTGTATGCACATTTTGAGGGGGAGTGTAAAGAGACTAAATAAATTTATTTATTGTATTTTTCTATTATTGTAAATAGTAAATGTAATTAGTTAGATAAAAAGTAAATATCCTTACCTAAAGGATATATATATGTACAGTTGTAAAGAGACAAAAGAGTTACGCAACATATTTTTCAATACAGAAGTAATTTGCTCCTTTCATCTTTTTCTCTCTCTCTCTCAAACTAACACTTTCCTTAAAGAACAACAAGCAACATTCATCAGACAAGAGGCTGAATAGCCCAGAAGGCAATTGCTCTAATCGCAGCAGGGCACGGGATTTTTCAATCACCTCCAGTCCACAAATGGTTGTCGCCTTAGAAACGGAAGCCACAAGTTGTTGACATTCTCTAATCTCAAGACTTGTTAAAGAAGATAGGTAACTCGGAAGGGCTTTTGTTAGGTTTGGACACATCCTTATGCAAAGCTGTTGGAGGAGAGGGAAAGCTTCACCTTCATTTTTGTCTAAATCAGAAATCCACTCACGCCATAACGCCATTTTTTGGAAAATTAAAGTTTCAAGCGACCTAAATGGATTTTTTATGGACCCATAGAACTCAGGACCAATAATCTCTATCCCATCAAATTCTTCGATAAGGAGGAATCTTAAAGAGGCTAACTGCCCTAGTGGTGGCAAGAAGGAACAGTTTTTGCATCCAGAAAGCATCAACTCCACCAGATCTGAGAATGAAGATTCTCCTACCCAATTTGGAAATCTTGTACCCCCATAGCCCGTAATTGAAAGGCCTTCTACTTTCTTGTGGGGCTGTAATTGCTCAAGTACGCCTCTTTCATGCAACGAATCTTTACAACTACCATTCCACGTCAACTTTAACTTTTTAAGCTGTTCTTTATCCTTCAAATTGGCTTCCAAAGCATCTTCATACACCACAACGTATTGGAGATTATAAATGTCAAGTGTTCCTTGAATGTGTTGAAGATTGCCTAACTCTTTAATCCTAGACCCACCATGTTCTCCCAAAACAAAGTTGGTCAATATTTGGAGATTTTTTAATTTACCCATTTGCGGTGGCATCTCTTTCAAATTTGTTTTTCTAATATCAAGATGACACATATTGAGCAATTTTCCTAAGGTTGATGGCAACTGAACAAAGTTTCTGCACCTATGCAAGATTAAAGTTTGCAAGTTATACAAACTGCCCAAACTTTCAGGTAATCTTTCTAGCGATGCTCCAGAGAGATTCAAATATCTTAGATGCTTCAAATCACCAATAGAATCAGTCAATCTAATTATGTTACCATACTGAGTTAAAGATAGCACTCGCAAGTACTCAAGTTTCGGTAATAAATCATGTACTACCTCATCACTTATTGTAGACGGCAGCCACCTCTTTGATAATGAGTGCTCCATTGGTAAAAAGGTACGCAGAAATCTAGCTTCACAAATATACCCAAATTTCCTAGAGGTGTCATTTCTTGTTCTTACATATGAAAAATGGCGAGTTTTTTTAGCTACAGTGCACGGATTCTCACCCTCTAACCAGAAGCAAAATTCTTTGCCAACAAATTTCGCTAAATCACTGATAAGGTCATGCATAACAAAGCATGATTGATGGCCATTTGATTCTTGAAAAAATGATCTTGAAACAAGATCATCAAAGTATGCACCACCGACTTCCATATCCTTATTTCCATGAGACTGTACTATAAAGCCCTCAGCCATCCATAAAAGAACCAATTCCTTCTTCTTAAATTCATAATCCTTGGGAAATAATGAACAATAAGCAAAACATCGTTTCAGATGTGACGGAAGGTACTGATAACTTAATCTTAAAGCTGGAAGAATGTCACCTTTAGATAAAAACCACATTTTGCTCGTCAATATCTTCTTCCATTCATTGATGTCTCTGTTGGAGCGCAAGACACCACCCAATGTTTTTACAGCTAAGGGCAAACCTTTGCACATTTCTACTATTTTTCTACCAATTTCTTCTAATTGTGGATGTGAAACGGAATTTCCGCCATCAAATGCATGTCTTGCAAATAGAAACCAACAATCATCATTCATCAATTCTTTTAAATGATAACTTGGAAAAGTTTGCACAAGGGATGCCACGCTCTCATTGCGTGTTGTAACAATGATCTTACTTCCTTGAGCCCCAAATTTTAAAGGTCTTAACAAAATATCCCAATCAGCATGTTTTTCATTCCAAACATCATCTAGAACAAGAAAAAATCTATTCTCCTTTAATCTCTCTTTCAGATCAAGTTGAAGCTGATTTAGATTCCTTGAATCACAAATCTTTCCAGTAACTTCTTCAATAACATCTTTAGTTATCTTGGAAACGTTGAATTCTTCAGAAACAAAAACCCAAGCTTTGATATCGAACCACTGCTGCGCCCTGCTGTCATTATAAACAAGTTGAGCAAGTGTGGTTTTACCAATCCCGCCCATACCCACAATAGGAATTACACCTAACTCACTCCCATTTGACAAAACCAACTCCATTATAGCTTCCTTATCATCATCTCTACCATAAACACCAAATTCATTAACAAGACAAGTTGTGGGAGTTTTCTGCAATGATGGGTTTTCTCCAATACCCTCTTTAAGACCAAAGGCATCCTTTAGTTTAACTAAGTATTCAAGCCTATCAAGAATTTCAACCAATTTTTCTTCTAACTGCAAACCCTTCTTAAATGGATTAAAAGAAGAGATAAACCTGAACGCCTGATTAATACTCGTTTGAGAAGGATCTTCCAGTTCCAATCGCAGAGCTTCACAAGTAATTTCGTCGAACAAGTCATCTGCATCATAGACAGCATCTTTAAGCTCATCAAGCCATTTCTTTATAGCTGGATTAGAAATCTGCTTCTCCTCTGCATCATCAAGAAAGCCATTAACACAAATCATAGTTGCGTTTAGTTTCTTTAGTAGCCCATTGTTCAGTTTTTTAGCCTTAAAGAAGCCGACAAACTTGGGAGAAGTCATTCTATCAAACAAAACTTGAAGGAAAGCAGAGAGAAATGATCCTCCTACCAAAGCACCAGCCATGAAAAATACAGTGAAAAGAAAAAGAAAAGCAACCAAAGTAGAGAGAGGAGAGGAGGAGGAAAAAGCAATAAGTGAGAGAAATTTGACTTTGTATTTCTTTGTTGCCGTTGTTTGATTTGGAGATTACGTGTAAAGAAAAAAAAACGATTTTTAGTTTACTTTTGAAAAAGGAAAACTTTTTTTTAGTTCAGTCCACAAGAAGCTGGCAGAGCTTTAGCCATTGGACTACATCCATCTATCCTACCTAAACAGTAAGCCATTCCTGAAATTTGACCAAATTTACCATTTCATCAGGTCGTTTTCAAGCTTCGATTTAGTTTGGTTTTAATCAACTTAGGTTCTTTTAATTTTTCATACGAAAAATAAAACCTAATCAAAATGAGAAAAAGTTCCAAATTTACAAATCAAACTGAATTGAATTTTTAAATAATTTAATTCAATTCTTCAATTAAAATTGAAGAATACTATTAGCCCTATACCTTGTTAGATGGACTCACTCCGGAATCATAGCATTAACAGATGTTATCGTGGAGGAATAAACTTCGATCAATCAGGCGGATGATCAACGTTTTTACCATCAGGCCACCACCTTTGATGATCCCGAATATTTAAACTGCAAAAGTAATTATTTCATGCTTTTGCTTTTAAATTCAACTACGATAAACTACTGTTTTCAGGAAATTAAATGAAAATAAGAAAGAAGCTAGAGCTGAATTGCTTGGTACTATGACCATATCAAGAAGAAGTGTACCACTAAGCTACTAGGAGTATACATTAATTTCTATAATGGATAAAAATTAAGTCAAAAGATTATATAATTTGGTAAAAAATATGGATTTATTAAAATGATTATGTCAAGCAATCGCATGTAGACATTATATTTTTATGTATTATATGTTCTTTAATTAATTAAGGATTATTCATTTAAATACTGAATTAATGAAATTTGAATAAATATAAAATTGTTATGAGACTATATTGGCCTGTAAGGAAATTATATTTTTGTTATAATTATGAGATTCTTACTATTCCATAGAAATGTTGAGAGATATTCTATTCATGTTGGAAAATGATTAAATTTAGAGTTATTTACACTGCTACACATTATATCCATTCCTTTATAAAAGGTCAAATGCATATAAAGTCAAATGCATAAATATACTCTTATACTTTATAGAAAAAATCTCTGACATCCTAAACTTTGCGAGTGACCTATTATGTCTATGAAGTTATGAATTTTACTAATATTATATCCCTTTCCATACTAATAATAATTTTTTTTTTTGGTGTTTTTATTATTGATGTGCAAGATATTCACTTAATATGTGATTAGTATGAGATATTCACCCTTAAATATGGTTTTAAAAAATTGATGACTTAGTTTGATTTTGGAAAATTTAGGTGCCCTTTATTTTTGCTTAAATTTTTTGTTTTTTTAAAATAAAAAAATTTGTTTGTTTAAACTTTTTTAATTTTTTTCTTTACCTTTACTATTGTTAAAACAAAAAATAAATTTTATGAAATCACAAATAGTGGCTTACGTAATCGTGTTTTCTGTTTTTAATTCTACATTCTTTTATTTTTTATTTTTATAAGATTTATCCTTATTAAGGTATTATTATTTCTCTATCTATACAAATTTAATGTTATTTATTTATGCAAAAAATACAAGTAGATAGTTTTATTTTTTTATTAAAATTATATATTTTTTCTATCTCTTCTCTATTTAGTATTGTTTTTATATTTATTATTATTTTTTAATGTCATTTGGTATTATTTATTTATTATAATACTTGGATATTATATTTTTATTAAATTAATTGTATACATAATATCAATAGTTATTGTATTTGAAATTTAAAAATTAAATTGTGAAATATTTTTAATTATTTTGTTCCAAATTTTAAATTTTTAAAATTTTTATTATTAATTAATGCTTTAACATATTTGATAATTGAAAAAAATTTTCATGAATCAAAAGAAAAGAAATAATGATTTTAGAAAAAAAAAATCAATTTAAAAAAAATAATAATCAAAAATTAAAAATTGCTTCATATTTCTGATAAATAAAAAATTAAAAATAAACAATTATAACAAACGATGCCTTAAATGATCCTTTGGTGCGGTTGCTGTTTTGACAAAATCATCCAAACTGAACGAAACACACACACACATATGTATTTGAATTTTAAATGATAAATAATTCAAAGGTAAAGTAATATTTAGTCCATGAGCTATTGTGAAATTCACCATCCATCCTTAATCCAAAGTTTATTTATCTTATTCGTCCTACATTCAGATTCAAACTAATTAAATTATTTATTAATAAAAGGTGACAGTTAACAATATTATCGTGAAGTCTAATAGTCTGAGATTCTAATCAATCGAGACATCATTTTGCATGGTTAGATAGCAATCTTTACTCATATGAACAAATATACCGATATAAATATATTTGGATAATAACTTTTTGCTCGAAAACAAATCATATATTTTGTTCTATCTGTATGTTTTTAATCCCCTACAACTTGCTCCTTCTGAAGATGGTGAGCTCATTCACTATTCTTCTTCAATGAAATGTTTAAGAACATAACAGAAATACAAGAACATAACAGTAATTTGCCCTAATTAATGGTGCAAAACAATGTGAAAATTAGGAAGAGAATGTACTGCTTTTTGTACATAAGTGAATTGCCTTCTTTGTCATTTTAATATATTTGGCCACCTAATTTGCTGCAAATGGAGTTTTTAGAGTTTAGCTTGATAGTGGTATAAGCACAAGAAGTTCAGGTGTTTCAGTTAAAAACAAAGAATTGCAAACTGTCACCTGTAACCTGAGCAATTGAATTGGAGAGACAGGATCAACTCCACCACATGCAATTCTGGTTTTCAGAATTTCAAATTGTTGATTATAGTCATGTGTGATTTGCTATAGGACAAGGAATGGAATGTATATTTCTTGGAATATGATGTTATAGGTATCTTTGTGTTTGAATACCTTTTGATTTATACTAAAATGGTGTATATTTTGAAATATTATGTTTAATCTAACAAACATAGTTTATTTTATTGGTAACCAACGCATTTTATTTATTAATTACTGCTGAATATATTTTTCTTTTTGTTTTCAAGAGCCCGTTTGGACAAATGAATTTTCTACAAAAATATATGAAATTCATTTGGAAATCCAAAATTGTGTTTGGAATGAAAAAATAATTACAAATTTAAATTATACGAATTGAATTCTATAGAATTGGGTATGCCTAACTCAAATTCTACTAAAATTAATGGAATTTATAAATAAATTTTACAAAATTAACTATTGAAATGTTTATTGACAAAATTGCATTTCACTATAATCTCAACTATTTTTATTTTTTTCTTTTTTATTTATTTTCTTTGGAAAATTCCAAACTATAACTTTTTTAATTCACTAATAACGTTAGTTATATTTTACTTTTTTTTTTCATTTTCAATTATTTTTGAAAAATTACAGACTAGTAATAACATTTTTTTTGTTAAGTTTAGTAATAATGTTAGTTATTATTATTATTATGAAATTATAAAAATTTAGTATCAACAATTATTTTCAAATGCAATTAAAAACAATAGTAACATTCTTTAATATTTTTTTTTAGTTTTCAAATTAATTAATTAAATTAACAATATTTTTTACATCAATTAACAATAATTATTGTTATGAATGTTACTATTTATATAATTAATTAACGTGGAATATTAGTGTACTTATTTATATGAAATTTATTATTTATATTTTAATAAAAAATGACAAGTTATTATATTGTACATTATAAATTAATTGGTGTTTGTTATTTATTTTTATTAAATTATTATGTCAAGAGTGTTATAAGAAATAAAAACAAATAAATTTTTATTTAAGAATTTATCACAAACATAATTGTCTAGAATTCAATTGAATTCCTTATTTTAAATTGTAGCATACCAAACATGACAAATTCATTTGCAAATGAATTTTTCTTGGATTTATTTACAAATAATTTTTTACAATTATAATTCATTTGCTCCAAATTGACTGTAAACGTCCATTCCAATTTCCAAGGGAAATCAAACAATAATGTTTCCAAAATTTCAATTGTTGATGGAGGAATATTCAAAAAAAAAAAAAAAAAAGAAATTTTTGGAGGAAATGAAACGTATACTATTGTTTGATGCATGCTTTAAATTCTTATACACAAATGAGTTTGCTAATCTTGTTCATATTTTTTTTTTTCAAAAAAACTATATATATATATATATATATATATATATATATATCACAAAAATAGAAAATTTGCACACCGTATATCTTTTTCTTTCTTTTTTTTAAGAGAACGATGACATTCATTATTTCTAGAAAAAATAATCTAACAATGAGTTAGAGATATCATGCCACATTTGTAAGATTGTGAATACTTACGTTTGACTTGTCTCCTAATTTATTTGAAATTTACATTATGCCTGGAGTTTAAGAATTAGATTATGCACACTGTATATCTTTGATTAGCATTTAGCACTGAGGAGCACGTACAATGTTCAATTATAAGTTGCTGTTTATATCTAATTAATTATTTTTTCAAATTCGTTTTAAGTAAATAATATTAAAAAATGTCCACATTCCAAATATATATTAAAAAAAAGTCTTGGAATTAAGGTAAAAAAAAATCATAGACAATAAAAGGAATATATGTATAATGACAGCAATTTGAAATTATTTAAAAGAGTTTGATTCTTTCTTGATACTTGCAATAGGTATCTAGACAGTTTACCTTGTAACAGTCCACAAATTTAATTAATTTCCGCTCACCCTTGAAGGCAAAGGAGGTTATCCAGAGGAAAACTTGCATCATAGAGGATTGAATCGATGACTTAAGCCATGATGATTAACCCCATAAGTGCTATTTTCCACTGAGTTACCCCATGTGAGTTAAAGAGTTTAATTCTTTATACTGAGGGAAAAAAAATGAAATACATTTAAAATTTATGGAGCTTATATTTATGGATAAAACATAAAATGCATGTATAATGGAATGAGTTGCTATTTAATCTCTTAGTTATAATCAAATACATTAATCATGATCATATTTTTAAATTTAATTGATAGACTCTTGGTTTAACTTTTATTACATTCCTTAATTAATTTTTTTATTTAATTTTTCTGTATTTTTTATTGAAGTAGGAAATTCGAAACTTGATCTAGCATTTAATTTTTATATTAATTATTAATTAAATGTCTTGATTATTTATACTAAATATATCCTGTTAATTACATGTCATGTAAAAAAGCACTTCAAAGATTTAGTCTATTAAGTTTATTTGGACCGAAATCTTCAATTATTAAATACCAGTGAAGCTTGCGGTGTAAACTTACAATGTTATCTAAAGCAAACTTGCAGGCGGAGACGAGATGAGAGTGCTTTCATCATATAGCATCTTCTACAATTTTGTCGAGTGAAGGGTCTAAAACTCTATTGCAGGTAGCAATTCTGCCCTCTTAAGGTTGGAGAAACAGATATGGTTACCTCGTTTAGTTTTGTAAAGAGATGTAGCGATGGATTTATAGGCAAATCTACATGCTTATTATTTCTCTGCTTCTTTCTCTATCTTTTTCTGAGAATAAAAATGGCAGATGGAAAAAAAGGATATGTCGTTTAATTAATTTATTAGAATTTAGAAAAAAAGTTCTAAAAACAAATTGCAATAAAATGATACTACAAATCTAGCATGTGGTGATGATGATGATTTGATTTTCGAGGCGGAGTCAGGAGGGTTTCTAGAAAATTTTCTCCTTTGATCCACCGATTGGAAAAAGGAGAGGGAGAAGGTGCCGCTGGGATAGAGGAAAAAATATTTTTGTCAATTCACTTTATTAGTGTTTTTAATCCACATGGCAGTCTACATGGCATCATATTTCGCGCACAATCAGCAATTAAAGAATAAAAAAATGGGACCCAGTCGTCCTGCAGTAATTTCCGGGCATGCAAATTTCACTCAGTTATTAAAAAATTAAAAATTTATTCACCAAAACCAAAATAAAAAATTTCGGAAATTCCACACACTAAAATCGCAATTATTCCGATGATAATTATATAAAAATTTTATTTGTGAATGAATTATAGATGGTATCTAAGTTCAAATGACAATTTTAGCCTTATTTCTTTTTCTTGTTTTCCATTTCTATTCAGCATTCAACTTCTAACTTGTATAGTGCTGATGACAAGTCGTTTTGGCACGAAAGGGCAACAGTTAATTAGTATTTATATCTCTGTAAGTTGCGTTTTAACCAGAAGCGACCGTAGCCTTATGCTTTTCCTTCTCTGAAAATTCAGTTTCTATTTCTCCGCTCGTTGTTTATATATTTATATCTCTACTTTTCTCCTCCTTCTGTTCTTCAATCTTCACCTGTTATTTCTTTTTCTTTTATAATTTTTTTCCAGTTTATTTTTATCTTGTTCTTTTCCTGTTTGATTTTTGCTTCTTGCAGGTCTTCAAAGATATTGACAAAGGAAAAAAAGGAAAACCCAAATGGGAAAATCCTCTTCTAGTAAAAAGAAACGATCAAAATATCCATCTCGGGTTAGTTCTTTCTCTCTCTCCCTCTGCTATTTGTTAATAGTCGTTTTAATTTTGGTTTTTGATTGTTGAGTTAATTTCATATTTGATCTATATATTTCAATGTAATACTCAATTTGACTTAGGGCTTTAATATGTATGGTTTTTATTTTTTAGGGTTAGAATTTTTGTAATCCATTACTCAATTGTACCTCTGATTGAATTTGAGCTATGAAGGACTGAACCTGTTGTTTGATTGGATGCGTTTTTATTAAAAAGGCTTTTTTTCTTTTGAGGCTTTGCCTGTGATCTTTTTTTCTTTTGAGGCTTTGCCTGTGATCTTAGTCTGAATTTTCTTTTCATGTATATGCACATTTCCGTTCTAATGCATAAGGGTAACAAGAAATTGCTGTAAGATATGAATCTTAAGATTCTGCCCATCGATGCTTCTCACTTTTTCGCATTTGTTTATTGAAAAAAAAATGGGGACAAGTGCTTATGATTTGAGTCAAAAGATCACATAAGTGTTTTAACTTCTGTTGAGAGATCCTATGGAACTTCCATTGTGGAACATAATTTACATAAAATGTAGATTGTGAATTTTTAGTAATCTTAATGTGATTTATTTATGTGCCCTAAACTGTATATTGCTTATTTAGGGTCGCACAAAGAAGAGAAGTAAGACCAAAAGTAGATCAAAAAAGCTCAGGCGCCGTAGTTATTCAGTTGGTTATTCTAGCGACAATTCAAGAAGTTCATTATCTGTTTCCTCCAGTTCTGAGGATAATAACAGAAGTAGAAGGTCTCGATCTCACACTCATAAGGATGTTAAGGGGACTAAAAGAAGGGCTTGTTCACCCTCCTCTAGCAGTGAGGAGTCTCATCGCGTGAGAAAGCAAAAAGGGTCAAGGAGGAATGATGATTACGAAGTGAGGAAGAAAAGTCTTAGGAAAAAGAGAAGGAAGAAGGCTCTGAAAGATGCAAGTATCAGTCCTAGGAGTAGTGGGTCATTGAGTTGTTCAACTTGTTGGAGTTCAAGTAGCAGTAGTGATGAGAGTGAACATGAAGGTCACAGGGGCAGGTCTCAAAGAAGAGATAACAATGTAAGAAAAATGAAGAATGTTAAAGTTGGAACTAAGAAGAGGAGATATAGGTCAAGAAGTTGTTCTTCTTGTAGTAGACAGAACGGAAGTAGGGATTGCCGGAGTGAGGAGAAAATAAGTAATGGGAACATTTCAAAGCGACTGAAATCAATTATTACTCTTAAGGAGGAGGATAAAGAGACAACAGAATTGGATAGGGATGAGCATAAAGAAGAGATGATATATGATCATGATGATTACCCATCTAGCAGAAGCAATGATAGTAATGAAGGGGGAAATAAGAATGTGTCAGCTCATCGATCACATGTTTCATTTGACAAGGAAAGGTCTATAGAGATTGAGAAAAGAGAAGATGCTTTTATTTGTGACACTAAAACCACCAAAGCCTCAGACAGTTGCAAGGACAGGGATGAAAAATATAGGAGAAGTGAAACTGCTTGTGATGGGGTTGGGACAAATTGTGTTATAGAGGAAAAGAATAATGAGATATCTGAGGCTGCCGGTGATGTGAATGATGATCATTTGGAGTCCATTTTACGACAAAAAGCTTTGGAAAATCTGAGAAGGTTCCGTGGAGGATTTCAGACAAATGCAAAATATGCTATTAATGACAAAGATCCAAATGATGGCACTTTGAAGTCATCATCCATCACGAGGGCTGAATTGAGACAAACGGAGTCCTCCAAGGATGATGGTGCTCAAGGAGTAAATGGAAATACTGCCCATTCTTGGCAAAAAAGCAAAAAGCTTCTTGATGGAAAGAATAGTGGCAATGGGTCTTTTTCTGCTAAGAACGTTGATCAGCTACCCAACCAAATTGCTGTTTCTGACAGGGAAAAGGTTAATCTGACTCTTGTCTCTGGTATCAACAAACCAAGGTTGGTTACGTCAGCGTTGAAGCAAGCATTATCAAATTCTGCAGCCACTCAGATGGAATTGCCTGCTTCACATGTATCTGTTAAGGCAAAACTTGTGACTGAGAATAGTGTGGACGAGCATAAGGCAATCTCTCTAAGTAGCGATAGCAATGGTGAAAAACTTAACAATACTTCTGGTTCTGTTTCTACTGATTTTTCATCAAGGGCCTCTGCGGGAGGAAATGGTAGCATGGATGGATTGGACGATGAAGGTAAGGAGGGTTCAAATTTTGAAAAGGACACCCCAAGGACAGTATGCTCCATGGCACCGCTGATCAGCAATACTGATGGTGACATAGCTACTGATGCCTCTGCTTCTACTTGTTCTGTGCCTTCTTCTAGACTCACATCAGTGGGAAGAGATTTGAGCTTGAATAAAGAGCATGATGACGGTAAGGAGAGTTCACAACTGGAACAGAAGACAATGTCTGTGATGCGGGGCGGGGAAATAGTGCAGGTAAGTTCTCTAGTCTTATATATTCTTAAATTAGTTTCGGAAACGCTTAGCTATGAACATTTTGCAAGTCATACACCAAGTCATTAACCATGTTTTTTCCTTCTCTTTCGCTCATTTTCCTTTCTTGGCCCAGGTGAGCTACAAGGTCTATATCCCTAAAAAGGCACCAGCTTTGGCTAGGAGGCAACTCAAGCGGTGATGTTTATGGTGATATATGGAAGATAAACTTTATTTGCGTTTTTTAAAGAACTACATAATACCTAACATAAGAAATGGGATATGAATTTCGATGGAAATGCTTTGGGAGTTTCATTTCATACAGCACCTGCACTAGTTAAAGGTGAAATGACATCGAAATGATTTGTTCCCGTGGCGCATTAACTTTATAAATTGTTATATTTTGTGTAGAGGACCTCTCCATAGCTACAAAAACCAATTAAGACGATCTTGTTTCCATTTTACCTATAATAGCAGTACGGAACGTTATGCAATGTGATGTGTATTAAACTATCCAAGCAGAAGGTGATAAATTGTATTCCTGCACTAAACACTAACCATAAATATGAAAAATATCATACAAAAAATTGGATGCGTTCCTTGCTCGAGTTGAATATACATCAAATATTGGATCTTAATATGTAGCATGAGCTTTGGAAAAACGAACATGAAAGTGTTATTTTTACAAAAAATATTCCAACAATAATACTTCTGAATCTCCTATCAGCTGTTGTCAAGATTACTTTTCTTTGTTCCAGTTACACAGCCCCAACCATCCATCTCTGACACTGTTATGTCTTCCAATAGCGCTGAATATCGATCCATGATATATGGAACCTGCATTTAAGACATAACAACACTCAATCAGGTTCAAGCACATAGTATGAACTCATATATCATGTTTGGTTTACTCATAAAACAAATTTTTATGTGTTAAATTTGGAAAAAAAAAAAATTACCTGTCTGATATGATAAAATAGCCATTCCCTTGTCTAAAATTTGTACCAAACTTGCGAATGGTCATTCTACATGGAACAGTCTTTTTATTCTTATCCTACTCTATGCTATTTTATGCTTCAAAAGGCCTAATATAAAAGATCTTGGGATAGCTACAAAGACTGAAACTGAGTCTATCTTAGCTATGCTTTATCATACCTGCTCAGATAGAATACCAGATACACCAACAACTGCACCAGGTTTAGCATAAGAAACTATATGAGCTGCCAATTCCAAAAGAGGATTCAGAAGTATATTAGCAATGACCACATCATATTTCTCTGTTTCAGAGATAGGTTCTGTTCCATAAGAGCTCTGCTCTTTGACAACTTCATCGGTCACTTCATCCATCAATGGAGAACAGGTCGTGTTAGGAACTAGGAGTAATTCCATTTTCTCAGGTTCTATATTGTTTAGAGCAGCATTATGACGTGCAGAGGAGATTGCTTGGGGATCTACATCAAGTCCAACTGACAGAGCAGCACCAAACTGCATTAACACTCAAATTGAAAATCAGAACTTGAGGATTAATTGGCATTGCAAAGAATCTTACTAGAATATGAAATCAGTATGTGTCATGGAAATTTATATAAATAACGCTAATAACTACAATTCCAAGAAGTCAGAATAACTCGTTGTCAATTTAATAGTCTCATTTTTTTTAGTATCATTAAAATTATATGCCCGTCATATAAGACAATCAGACTTGCATGCTAAAGCTAGATTGCTTTACTTATGCACCCATTACCATACTTTTCACCAAATCCCAGTAACAAAAATTACAGTAGCATGATCTTCAAAAACTACAAAATATGAACTAACAAAAACACAGCAAATATCTTTAAAGAACCTATAAGAAACTATCAACTTCCTGACACCCCATCTATTATGATCAATCACTTATGAAAAACCAACCTACTGTTCAATGTACATTGATAATAAACAAAAGAACAAGAGTTTTATGGATTTTGGATATAGTGATTCTAGTTCCACATACAACTATGGAGATTTAGTCAAGAAGAATAGGTCAACAATTTTACCATCAAAAGCTTATTCAATTGTCTCAATTACATGGATGTTTCCATGCAATTAGCTGCCTAGACAAAATTCTGAAGCAAATAATTATTTGCCTAATCATAGACAAGTTCATATCCCATAAGAATGCTCTGCATATCTGAAGTGTACAAGGCTAAGTAGACGCTTCCATATCCTCAATTACATATTAAATAATCAGCCTTCAGCTTTCAAAATTCTTACTTTCATTTCAAAAAATACAATTTTGAACTTCATCAACTGGAAGGATTTTCTTCAGGGCCTAAATCTCTTGAATAAATTTTATGGTATAAGTTCTTCTTTAAAAAAAAAAAATTCATAAGAGGGCATAGAGTTAAATGAAACAAGGCTACAAGAAAATTAATGAACAACAGCTTCATAAACTAACTGGTTACACATAAGCCAAATAAAATATATGCCACATTCAGAACTCAAAGGGCGAGTCTCTAATTTAGCTTCAAACCAAAGAATGAAATATTAAAGGAAAAAAAAAGTCGATACCTTAAGTGCTGCAATTGCAAGAATTCCAGAACCTGTGCCATAGTCCAAGAAAAGTTCTCCTCCTTTGATCAAACCTCGTAGAAGCAATAGGCACAACTTAGTAGTAGGGTGATCCCCAGTTCCAAATGCTAATCCAGGATTCAGAATTATATTCTTTGCTCTAACGTCCTGTGGGGATAAGCAAATATGAATAAACCAATCTATTGCTAGCCAATATAACTGTGTACACATTCCTTAACTAATGATTGCTCAGCTTATACCAATTGGAATTATATGTGCATCAAATATTCATGAGGTAACTTCAACTTTAATGTTTTGTCGTATGTTCATGTCCTTTGATGAGTCTCCGCTCATTCACAGACCTTTCAAGCAACAGGCAATTTAAAGCTCACCACTTTGTGCACAAACTCACAAGCAAATGCACATAAAAGCTTTATCTTTTGCTGAAGCAACAACGAATGCCTATATAAGTTGGCTAATGATTTTAATAGAATCTCTGAAGAGGAATTATTTTAGATAATCATACTGGGGGAGATCTCCACTCAGGCACAATCCACAGTCCTTCAGTGACTTCAACTGGATGAAATGATTCCTGTAGCAGATACAAAATTAATGTAAACTATATTAAATGAAAAGACAATAAATGTAATTAAAGCTTGTAATCATATTTCATTAGCAATTGCTTGCTGGAACAATGAGAGTGATCAATAATTTCTTGTAAATTCCTATGCTCATTCTGGCATGGGGAGTTCATAAAGGTAAGTTACACACTTGACATCCCAACAGCCCAAACAAGTATTTATTGCAAGGGCGCTTGAGGTCACAGGCTAATTCACAAGTCCTTCGACAGAAACTCCAACTTCCCTTGTTAGATGTGTTTAGAGACCCAAAAACAGGCACCCTTTATTAAGGCACAACAACATTGGAGAACAGTCCTCATCATGAGTGCCAATCAATGATAACAAGCTTAAATAAATTCAGATTAGTTCTTGCTAACCAAAATAGTTTGATATGAAGAATTATGCAGATATCTCAATCATGTACCATAATACCAGTTTATGCTTTTCTTTATACTTGCAGGCAAGAATGAACCAGGGAATATTGAGTTCAGTTGCTGGTTCGTTTAGTTTACAACCTTAATGAAGCTAATGAGAGGATATTAGAAAGACTTGTGTTGTCAAGAAAGATTTCAGCCGCGCATATACTTTATCTTTTTTTCCTTGTGGTACCTGCCTTGCAAAGAAATTAATGCTTTTCGCCCATGTCTTAAAAACCAAGGCAAGAGTATTGGTTAAAACCGGAGCTATTATGCTAGCTTAAGACCGCATTAACGCAGGTTCTAGAGTCTATGCAGGCAATTCATTGTTTCAAATTTCCGTTGCTGTTGTTTTATTCAGGAAAAAACTAGAAAGATACTAGCCAGCAAATAAATTGGGTACTAGTCTGCATAGGACAAATGTCTACGGGATTACCCACTTAATTGAACAAAGAATCAACAAAAATAAACTAATTAATTTTCATATTAGCCATTAACCAAAAATAATCAATAAGAAAGACGACAAATTAGAAGAAGCAAGATGATCATAACATCATCTATCACTGAATGAGCGCAAGAAAGAAAGAAAACCAACCTGAGTCTTTTGAATCCAATCACATTGCATCCCCTTTTTAACCTCATAATTAGGTATATCTTTCAAGCCTATGGAATCAGCAGCTTGTGAAAGGCTCACATCCACATCTTGGCATTCAGGAAATATAGATTCAATGCAAATCTACACCAAAAATTCCAGACAATTTATCCATTGCATCCAATTCCATACTTAAAAAAATAGTACATTAATAGTAATAAACAGAAAGTAGAAGGCACCTCATTAGACCTGTCACAGTCATCTTGTTCATCTATGCTAATAGAATTTGCACCAAAGCATAGAAGAGCTTCTGAAAGCATATCCTGGTAAGTTAAAAGACATTAAAGCCCTCAGACCAATTCTATCCAAATTTTCTTTCAAATATAACCAACAGAAAAAGAAAACGGACCAGAAAATTTAAAGAACTAAAAAAAAATCAATGCTCACAGCAACATCTTTTGGACAGCGAATGCGAACAGAAAGGTAAGCAGAGGAATCAGTAGCTGCAGAAGTGCAAGAACGAAGAAAAGAGTAAGAAGCTGTGGGATTAATCTTCGGAAAGAGCGAAGAATTGGATTTCGATTCATATCGACATGTGGGTTTAAATTTTGAGAGCGGAGATAGAGAGAATGAGCGATGAAGAAGGCCACGAGAGATAGTGTAGGATAGGTGTTTGAAGAAATGACTGTGTGACATTTCTTGCTTTGCTCTGATGTTGTCAGGACAAAGTGCCAAGGAGGGGACGGAAGAAACTGTTGGTTGGCGCGGAACAGTAAAATATGGCAATAGTTAATTTTAATTTTTAAAGTTAAGAAAATCAAAATAGTAAAAAAGAAAAAAAAATTAAATGATTTGTTATAAAATAAAGTCTTTTATTTTTCAAATTTGGTAATGCTTTCTTTCTAAGTTTTTTCTAACAAATTATTTCAAAATCTTGTTTATATATTCGGTAATATAAATATAACAAGAAGTGATAATTTTCTGACAAAAAAAAAAAAAACAGCAGAAATGATATGTGAATACTGTAAGGCTTTAGAAAATCTTAAATTGAATTTTCTTAACATGGATAACTAAAATTAACTTTAATTTTCCCAAATAAAATATGATTAAGAGAATTTAAGAAACTTTGATGGAAATTCTTTAAATTAATCATAATTAAACTAGTACTAACTTTAAACTATAAAATAAAAAAATAGTTTCAAATATTGAAATTAAACCATTATTTTTTTTCTTTAACAAATTTTTAAAAGTAATTATTTGACAAGTCACTTGGTGTGATTTAAATTTAACCAAATCAATGTGAATTAAATAAATTAAATTTTTTTAATATAAAAATTACACTAATATATTAGTGCTTGAATCAAATCAAACTAAATCGACTTTGTTTGATTAACGTGGTTCAACTTTTATAATTATTTTTTAGCAGATTTAAATTTATTTTAAGACTTAATGAAAATTGAAGAAATAAATTTTATTTTTTTATTTAAACTAAAATCAAATAAAATATACTAAAAATAAATTGAATTGGTCAATTTTATAACTATGCTTCACCCAAAAATTTCCAAAGCTTAATGGGGATAATTTATTTTTAATTGATTATTTGTTTTGATTTAGAAATTAAAAATGATATAACTTTAAATAATACTTGTATATTAAATTTTTTTTTAAAAAAAGAAGAAATTATCAAAATATTTTAAAATAAATATTATCTTGTCCATTAAAGAAAAAAAATTAAAAGGTTGGTGTGGCTAATGAAACCAACAGACAGAAGCAAGGCTTTAAGCGTTTCATTATTCCAATGGCATTTTCAGCAAATCCACTCTCTTTAAGCGTCCCCGACTCTACCTTCGAGTCATGGCTTCGAGACTCAGGCTACCTCGAAATTCTCGACGACCGTTCCTCCTCCACCACCGTCCCCGAGTCCGCTTCCACCTCTGACGTCACCACCTCCACAATAACTGGTGGCATTTTTGTTTCTCTGTTTTATCATATCCTAACCCTTCTCTCTCTTTTTACTCTCAAGCCTCTCTCTAAGCTAACCACTGATGATTTCTCGGGTCAAACCCCTTCCTGGACACGCGCGTTTATTGGGGACTCTGGGTCCTACTCCTTCCCTTCCGGGTCGGACCAGGCCCGGCTCCGAGTTCATGAGAATGTCAAGCGTTATGCAAGAAACTACGCTTCTCTTTTTATTCTCTTCTTTGCTTGCACTCTGTATGTTCTGTCTCTCTCTGCACTTGTGTTATTATTTTTGTATATTTTATTATTGTTCAAAGTACTCTGTTTGGCTGCCAAGAAAATCAAGAAAAATTAAATTTTGATTTTTGTATTTTCAGTTTCCCCTTTGATCTGTGGCAGTGCACTTTCCCCCACCCCTTTAATTCCTAATGGTACTAACTTATAACTTATATCTTTGGCAAAAGAGATAAGTTCCATGTGGCTTTGGTTTGCTTATTGAAATTTTGGCTTCTTTTTGGAGTTTCTGCCAGTCTCTTATTGTCCTTATAGTTAACTTTTAACAGTAAATAAATTAATATCAATCTTGTTTCAAGATAGGAGCTATCATCTCAAAACAGTTTGTTGTTTAGGCTAAATTGAGTAGAAAGTTTTAATCTTTGAATTTGACTAGAATAGAATGAGACACTTCAATAAGGATTAAAATAAAAATTGCATGGGATTGAATTGTAGTTCTTTATTTTTTCTCTAATATCTGAGGGTGGATTGGACAATTCTATTCATAACATGAAATTAGTGACCCAATACTCAGTAGGTAGGTAAGACAAACGATGAACCAATTTCTATGCACCTTTTTTGTTTACTTATCCTAAGTGAAGGTGATATATATATATATATATATATATATATATCATTCTCCCTTATTCTTACTGGTAAATAAGTTTTGTGTTTTGCTACTGGGTTTGAAGGTATCAAATGCCGCTTGCTCTCATTGGATTGATATCAAGTTTGGCGGTTTGGGATATTTTCAAGTTCTGTAGTAATAGATGGGGATGGGATCGATACCCATTTATTCGGCAGGTTTTGGTTCGCACTGCCCAATGTGGTGAGTTACCAACTTCTTTTCACTTTTGATGTATCTAGTATAATTATTTCTTTGGCAATAGGTTGTATCCTCTGGAGAAAAAACGATAAGTTTAAATTTTTTTGGTAGTTTCAAAGTTGTATCAGTAAACTATGCTAGAAATTAGGTATGCAAACGTGTTATGCAGGTTCACAGAAACTTCCATTTTTACCTCTGGTATAAGATGCTGATCTATAACTTGTGATGTCTATTTTTGTATCATTGATATTTTAGCTCAGTGTTGTGTTTGTTGAAAACACATAAGCATGCTCAATTAGAAAAGAAAATGATAGAGAGAGGTCCATGACAAGAGAGGAAAGCAAAAAGGCACAAAAAGATTATTAGAGAAAGGTGCTTTGGCACAATGAATTTTAGCATCCCATAGAAAAATGTGAGGAGTCAAGTTCTCACTTATTGAAGCGACAGTAATTCAAAGTTTAGTTGTTAGGAAAAGTGAAATGAAAATTGCAGGATGTCCTGTCCTGTGAGAATCTTATAGCCTTCATTAGAACCTTTTGGTTGCAATTGTTAAATTGAAGAAACAAGTGAGGCATGTTTCTATGACTGATGATTATAGACCAGCTGGCAAGGGAGGATCCTGAGATAAAACCCAATTGTTGTATGAAGAAAAAGGTGCAATGATGTTGTCCTCATAATTTTATTCTGTTTTGCCTCCTTTTTTCTTAAAATTTCCTACATTTTCTCTGAGCATATTTTATTTCTATATATATTGATGTAATATGAATAATTTTTACAAGTCGATTGATGATCACAAGTTATTTTCTGAACTTGCCTTTAATGTATTATCTATATCTATTGTTTACAGCAACTGCAATTATTCTTATTTGTTTAAATGTTCAAATGGCTCTCTTCTGTGCAATTGGCATCAGTTATACAGGTAATAATATAATTTATTGTTTTATTCTGTCTTGTTCCTCTTCTCCTTCATTTTGAACAATTTGGGAAGCTTAACTAATCCAGCACAAAATCCAGTTACTTCTCATTTGCTTCATTTGAGCAGTTATCTTCTGTGTTCTTTTGTAGTTATGATTTTGCATGCTGCATTTCGGAAGCTGACTCCCTCAAAGCAACCTTCACAGCGGAGATAAAATGGAAACTTTTGCAAATAAACAGAGATCAGCAATTTGTTAGTGGATTTCTCTTTTGCTGTACGCTTTAAGCAGGTTGTCTATGCTGACTGACATTGAAGGTGGAATCGGCGAGTGTAGCATAACACTTTCAGGTGGGATCAATGTATTATAGTTCCAAGCCTAGGTGTGTTGTGAAATATGAAATGCTATATCAATATTATTGACTAATTTTGATCTCTAACTCTCAATTTCTGCCAAAACTTGTAGTTGATTCATTATTGTAAGATAGCCATGTGAATTGCCTTCTTGCACTCTTGGTGCACTAATTTCACAAATTATGAAATTTATGATTAGAGGGAAATTCTGATCCTACGGAATACTGGAGTTTTCATTGCATGCAGGCATTGCATTTGAATGCTTATTCCCATTTTTCGTGCGTGCATACGCGATTGGTTGTACATTCAAAAGCTAGATGCATATCAGTTTTCAATTTGGAGGCAGTGATGTTGTAATGTTAATTGAGCCCACAACCCCCACCCCCCCCCCCCCCCCCCCCCCCCAAAACAAAAAAATACATAAAAGGATAAAGCCAATGCCATCATCCAATGTGTTTTACAAGTCTGTATTTAAAAAAAAAAAAAATCTAGCTATGACGAATGGAGCTCAAAACTGTAGATTTAAATTGCTTGAGCCAAAAGCCTTACATTGCACCATGAGATTCTTGTCGACTTCTTACAAATTTGACAAAAACTTTGCATTTCCTACCAGATGACCTAATTAAAGGGGAAGAGAGGGTAAATGCGAAAATGAGGAGAAAATCACTGTATTAGCTAGGCAGACATGCTTCCCTTAAATCAATTTACCCAGTTGTAAATGAATTGGCTTTAGATCTGCTGTGAAAGATTGGTGAATGATGATCAAGTAAGCCAAGTTTGAATTGATGGACATAATTGTTTAAAGCCAATTTGCCAAATGTTATTTGCTTCAATTACTAAATTCTGGAGGTAGTAAGACAGCCTAATTGCATAAATTTGATCATGTACTTTCGGTAATTATTTTCGTGATCTCTGAACTTTAAGGAAACTTTTGACAATTATTCCTGTAATTCCTGAATTTTACTGGAAATCCATCATAATTCTGCAGTTTCACATTTCAATAATAGATGTCCCTCTGAAAAATAAAATACCGTTACAAAGTTGAAGAGATCATAAAAATAATCGGTCAAATTTCAAAGTCAAATTTACTCGTGGGGTCGTAACAGGGCATATGACTACATTCAAATTCTTCCGGCTAAATTCTATTATGAACTGACGCAGTTGCTAAAATCCTCAAACAGAACAAAACTACTTCCCCAGTGGTTATGCAAGATAAAGATACAAGAGTTTAATCATATTCACATCCAAATTAGCAGAAAAGTAGGGTATCCCAACCAACAGCATTCACTGATTATGAAATTTACTTGGAATATGCAGGCTGAAAAACTTTATTTCACGTGGAGCAAAGGAGCTATAAAATAATATCAATGCATTGAGACAAATATTAATAACAAAAATTTTTTTATCAAAATATATTAATAAATACAATTAATGTTGTTAATGAAATTACATTGTAAACAAACCCTAATTATACAGCAATTCGCCACTGCAAAATAAATACTATGAAAAGGAAAAATAACAATAATAGTAATGGTAAATATAGAATAGATATTAAATGCACAATTTCTTACAATGATATGTACATCAAATGTGAAAGAATGCATAAACAGTAACACACTACAAAACAAAGTTGTAATCAAGCTCCAACCTCTTCTTTTAAGTTGGATTGACATCCCGCGAAACTTGACCTTGCCATCTGCAACAAAAAGTTCCAATTTATATTTTATACATGAACTATCTCATGTTAAACTCTTTCCAGAGAGACGCACAAAGAGAGAGAAGAGGGTCATCTAACAAACCTTGAGAGTAGAAACCTTGCAAGAGGGCTTAAATTGGCAGTCGAATTTAGTTCCTTATTTTGTTGCTTCTTCTTGTTCTCAGCCTCAGCATTTGCATTTTGTGTTTCATCAGGAGCTCCCTTGCCCTTGAGGAACAGGCGAGCTGCTAGCTCCTGTAGATCTTTCATTGAAGATTCCTTTGAACTGCATAAATAAATTTTACTTGACTAATATGAACCACCATCAATAATTACTTTAATTAATTGCAGAAGAATAGACTGAAATATGAGAGCAGTTTTATGTTTTGGGTTTCAAGGGTAGCTTCTTAAACCTTGCCAATCGCTGAAGCAAACTTCTAAGGAGGACATCAGCAGATCCAGGCTTTGTTCGCTCCATATTTATAAGTGAATTTGTAACAGCACGCACAACTGATCCTTCTGGATCATCAGCTACTGCCTACATTATAAACCAAAGCCATTAGAAATGACATATGAAGCTGATAGCTTTTGAAAGTGTGGGGAACTAATGCTAAAGTTAAAGATTACAGCCATATATTCCTTATTTCTGGACAATTAAAGAATTTTGTATAAATGATTTTGCTCATTAATTTTGCTGAGGGTACTTTCTGATGTATTTGTACCCCTTTGTTGTAGTAAGATATAAAATATAGAATATTTCCTCGCAATTGTTTTGATCTCTCCAGTTTGGTTGTAAGGAGTTTTAAACTTCTTGCATACTTCAGCAATCAGCATTTGATGTAAAAACAGCAGAAGCTAAACCTCAGACCCCGACTAGTTGGGGTCAGCTATATGAATCCTTTGTGAATCCTTTGCTATCATTTATGCTCTGTTCAATGATAGAGAAACAAAGGATTTTGAAAAAGGGAATAATTTTGTTAAACTTTCGAAAATTTTAAAATTTTAAAATCATTTGCTGTATAAAGTAATAAATGAGCACAAGACAGACTAACAAAAAAGCCCTAAGCCTACACTAGTTGGGATCAGATACAAATTAAAATAAATAAATAAAATTAAATAAAACAACAAAGCAGAAAAAGGAGAGAGAAGGTGAACATTACAAGCAGAGGCAAACAGTAAAACTTGAAAAATGTACAAACACGAGCAGTCAGATTGTGGTGCAACTCACGTCCCCAGTCAAAACAGAGAAATTATATAACTCTTGTACATTAAGATATCATAAGAAAGTGCAATAAAGTGTCAGAGTCAGCTCCTGAACGACGGATAATTTTGTATTCACAAGGAAAATAACTGGTTTAAAGTTAGAAAAGAAAAGTCCCCAAGAGGGTGAGGGGGATTTTTTTTTTTTTTTTTTTTTTTTTTTTGGGGGGGGGGGGGGGGGGGGGGGGGGGGGGGGGGGAGGGGGGTGTTATTTTAACATTTCAGTGTACAAAAAAAAAAATAGAGAGAGCAGAAAAAAAAAAATGTGCCCCAATGCAGAAAGGAAGAAGATGAATACACATTGATGGAAGACAACTAACCTATCACTGTGCTTGTGTTGGATTGGGTTTTGATAAATTATACAGGTAAGAAGAAATATCACACTTTCACATCCTCGGGAGTTGTGAAGTGGTTTTTCCCTGCTATTTTTATTTAATTCTTAATTTGATGATTAAGGTTTTCCATGCAAATTTCTGTTTAAGAGTAGGAAAAGGTACATTCAGAAGGGAATTTCTTTTTAATTCATAAACTTATTTGCCTTTTTTCTCTGGGAGAGAACTTATGATAATCTTAATAAGCGATTATTAAGGATAACTCCCACTTGGAAGTTGTTAGTTCTGATAGAAAAGTAAAAGTATAGAACTTGGTTATTTCGTTCATTTTCTCAAACTATTTATAGTAGAGTTAAGAGCATTCAATTTGGTGGTCCATTTGTAAGGTGACCTAGCTGGTGTCAAGATCCCCAAAATTGCCTTAGCATGAGATGTAACAGCAAGGAGAAACTATCCTTATCATACCAATGTGGGAAAAAGACATGGATAGTATTATCTAGTGGCTCACCTCCTTTAAGGATGGAATAAGCAAAACCGATAAAGATGCTGATGAAGAAGCTATTCTAGAACTATCGTCATCTTCACTTGCTTGGCGTGATCTAGGAAATGCTCTTGGTGCATCAAAGTAGTCGCGAGAACTTCTAAAGTAGAAGCATCATGCTTTAGAAATTTTAATAAACAACTGTTCTTTCAACAGAAATATTTACCTGCATATTGATAATATTTACCTGGAAGAATCAGAGCTGTTTGTCAATTGCTCTCTTCTTCTACCTTCCCTTGCATTTCCTTTCCGCAGCCCTGCTTGCATTGCAGCCTTTGCCTACATAGACATTAACCAAACAAGCCACTCAATGTAAGCATGTTAAAAGATTTCAGATTAACAAATGCAGCATTGATTTCGAATATGAAAAAGAAAAATAAAAACGTCCAACACTTTGTAAATCAATAATAAAGAGACGAAGTCACAAAATTTTCAGGAAATTCCAGTAATGTAATCCATAGAAATAGAATATGGGGCAGCAAATGAATTTCACAGGAAAGGAATTCCAAAGATACACCAGTGCAACCTCGAAGATTTAATCAAGAAAAACAATTCACAGTGCTTCAAGGCTTCTGATAATTAATGAACAATACTGGCCAGGTTACTAATAAAACAGCAATAGAAATCACCTCAGCAAGATTTACTGCACTGTCTTCCAGCGAGGCACTTGAAGTCCTCTCTTGTATGCCTAGTCTAGATTTTGGAGTCCGAGGAGAATCAGAATCATCGTGGCCACGAAAGACAACAGTTCCACTAGTAGAAGCATCTTCAAAAGAAGCAATGGTGCTGCTAGACTACATAGTACATTCAACTCTTGTCAAATAAAAGGCAGCAAAAGGAAAGGAAATAGATGTCTTCTTAATATCCTTTTCAAACCAACTGAAATGAGTCATGGATCATACCAGACTGCTTTGATCTCGAAACACGGGAGATGACTGAGATCCCCTGGGAGTTCTTATAACAACCGTTCCTGACACATTTACTGATAATTCATCCTGGAATTGAACAAACAAACAGATTATCCAGATGGGAAGTTTAATCTATTTCCAGTTTTTTTCTAGTTGCAGCAGACAAACAAATACTGGAGAAGATATAGGTTTTTATTTTTATCGCAAAATTATACTAATATCATGAACGGAATGGAGATACTACAGAAACTTGCCCTAGGCTTGTGAACTTTAAACAAGTCAATTTTCCAAACTTAATAAATGGGTCGCTAGAATCTCAATCCTTAGAATATGTTTACATTCTTTTCTTTTTTTTCTCTCTCTAACTCAAGTCCATAAATGTACAGGAAATAATTACATCCATGATACAATCCATAAAAAATAAATAAATCAGAATAGAGAAAACTGCATTTGAGATGCAATCCATAACAGATGTGAGAGAGAGAGAGAGAGAGGGGGGGGGGGGGTGAGGAAACAGGCTTACAGGATCATGAGAATTATCATGATGTTCATCATGATGTGGATCCCTAGCATCTTTACCAAATGATATTTCTGGTGACTCCTGAAGGGTATTTCCAGATGGAGACAACAAATGGTTACCACTGTCGGAAGTTCGCCGGGAAACCTTATCGTATGATGTTTCTGTTTTCTTTTCTCTAACCTGAGGAGGTTTTACAGCACTTCTAACAGTTCCAGTACTCCTTGATCCACCAATACTGAAGTCCCACCCAGCATTTTTCAAAGGTTTTGCCTGACCACTGCAAATCAGTCAATCAAAATAATGCACCCTTCTTAGGTTGGAAGAAATCACATAAAACACAAGGCATTGTGATAAACATATTTAATGCACCTGGCTCGGACAGTTCCCTCAGCTGCTACATCTCTTGTCACCTTGACAGTATCAGATCCCTCCATTACTGTTCTTTGACCATTTCTGGGACTTTCTGCATCCTTTATTGGGTACTTTGGACGCTCTCTATTAAGATCACAATAGCACCATAAATACTATTCTCACCAATTACAAAAATATTTTTGATTTAAAACTTAAAGTTGTGGCAAAAAGACATATGTGGAAGCTTCCAGAAATTGATATTCGAGATAAAATTGGATGTTTTAAGTACTTCTGTGGCACCTCATATCATATATGTCAAAGGCATGCCAGAACTAGGGTGCACCAAGACCTCAGGTGGTCTCAGGTCATGCATCATGCCAAGGGCTTGCAGGATGTTAACTCATAAAATAGAATGTTTTAGCTTCAAGGCACTGGATTTTGTCCTAATATGGGATAGTACTGTACTTCTATTAATATGAATATCAATACGATAAGAATAAGTGCATGGGATCGACTATTAATTGCTCGGAATTCAATTGGGAATCCTAATCCCAATTTGAAGCTGCCTCTTCCTCTTCCAATTAACGTAAGGTTTTGGGGCAACACACACAAGTGCTTTCTAGGTTAGGGCCTTTCATTGGAATGTATTGAAAGAGATAGATAAAAGGGAATAAGAAACTGAGGTCCTTAACTCTAAAGAAAAAGAAAGAAGAAAATGGTTTCTTTCATGGTTATGAAGATTATATTAGTTTTTCTAGGAGTAGCTTGGAGAGTATAAAATGTAGAATTAGGAAGTTAGTATTTTCCCTCCTTTTTTTTTGTTCATTTACTTCAACGTACAAAACTGAAAACATCATTCACATTATCAAGCACGCCTTAATTAATGTGTGCCCAATATCCTTAGGTCAGGTGCCAGCAACTTGCAGCTAGGAGACTAGGTCCTATGTAGACACCATACACCATTTGACAACTATGCAAAAAGGTTAGGCCGTATGATGAATGTTAACTAAAGAAATTTGAAAATCATCTTTTCCAGAGTGGTAATACATAATAAACTACAGCAATATACTTCACCTTATTCTTTCCAGAAGCCTTGGGCTCTTCCTAGCATTTTTAATAAATCGATGCTTCAGAAGTTCCTTAGCACTTGGCCTCTGAAATTAAATTGATGAAAAGTAAATTACACTTGATTAGCTATTAATAGAATAAGGGAGTCACACAACCATCTCAGTCAATACACAAAAGTTAATATTTAAAATTGACAAAGAAAACAAGGTAAAAGGCATTTTATTTCCAATCAGTAGGTATAACATAACATGACTACTAATTGCAGAAAATTCAAGATATGCAACGTTCCACTGTCATGTCTCATTCTGGACACTTATCTTTGACCTCCTGATATGTTTTCATCAATAAGCAGACTGCAATATGCAACTATTTAATCAAACACATTATGAGAACCCCAGTGTTTTCAAATGCCGCTTCCGCTGTATTGAATAGAAACTCTGCATTCTCAAAATTTTGCTATACAACAGTCTGAAAGTAAAAGATTTGAAGTAACTGTACAGTTCAAGCATTCAACAGTTTCTTTAGGCGATAGATGTGATTTCTAGTCTAGTCCTACAGCACGGTTTTCATAGAATCGTTGAACCTAGAATTTATGAATGAACACCAAGGAAAAGCTGTCTGAATTAGCTTTAAAACATCCCATATTTGATGTATTGTTCAACTATCTGATTGATTAATGAGGATTTGATTGCACAGACCGTTAAAAATCTTTAAAGTTCAGGTTCCTACTTCCTAGCACATATAGAAAGATCACATATCCTTTACCAGTTTCCAAGCATTCTTGAAATGGTACAATAGAGAGAAAATACCACACAGTAAACAAAGTGATAAATATAAGAAACAGCTTCATATGCAATTTATTGGAAACAAAATAATTCTTCTAACTGAATGTAACTTTCAAGTAAGCTATCACATAATTTGATATATCATATATTGCACATGCACCCTTCCTCAATCACATGTGGAATCTGCTCTTCACATTTTCAAGTGGCTCTGGCATGTTTGTGAGAGCAAGGTTCACTATTTTCAGGTGTACTAGTGCACTCAATAATTTCTACAATACGATTGCATTTCTCACAAACTCAGGTTTTTTGTCCTCAAACATTCATCGATAGTCTTTTGCTAGAATCAATTGGTTAATCATACAAATAGTTACAACTAAAAAAACTGAAAAAGGATCTACCCCTACACAACGTACAGGGTCAAAACTCAAATATTCAATAAAGAATTGGATGACTTGACAATTACAATTGCAATACTCATTCTCAAGGACCAACTACACTAGTAGAAAAAGAGACAAGCTTTCTTTTTCTTCTTTAAAATTCTACCTTCCACTATATGGACAATAGATCTTACAATGATGAAAAATAGATTTTGCACGTTTTAATAAAAACTTGAACATAACAAGTTTACGGCTTCTCATTCATTTAACACCCAAAGCCAAATACTAACTCAATTCTCAAAAACCATTCACTTGGAAGTTGGGAGTGAAACAGCCCAATCGGTCATAGATTCAAAGATCTTGTGCAGCAAAAATGTATATTAGCAAACAGTTTGTGTTTAATATGTTTAGCCATATTTTAGTCGGCTTAGTTATATCATCCAACTGTGGCAATCAGCTAAGAGTGTGGCTTCTTCTTAGACAGGTCTGCACTTTGTACCACAGATTTGTGGCCATCATTTAAGGCATGTGGTCAACAATCTAAACATCTTCTAATTTCTCAATGGCAACCATATTTCAAAAGGCATATCAAACTCGATCTATGTCCATGATGTTGTTGGTGTGTCCATTGATGGATAGGAACAAAAGTCAAGGAAATTGACCATATGTCATAAGTTCATGCATCAGGTTGTACTCAGATTCATATTGATGCATGTCTTGTTGTTTCATATATCCTAGCTAACATGCTGAGTCCATTAATAGATGAAGAATATGCAATTCCATATGCAAATCATGACATCTCCATTAGCCACAGAATCCACAATATTCACGAGAGAAGAGACCATAATAATTGTACAAAGAGAATAAGGACTTTACCTCAGCAGGGATTTTCTTCAAACACAATGAAACAAACTCTTTCATAGGACGAGAAAAATGCTCATCCAGCTGTAAAAGAACACAGTGTTGATTCTCTTAAACTGTGAATAATGATAATTCCATCTGGAAAGAGATTGCATTCATAATCAACTAAAATAAGCAATTAACCACTTAAACGTCAGAATACTTAAAAAACCTGTGGAGGATTTTCTCGAGGTATGATAAAAAGGACCCTCATAGGGTGAAGATCTGCAAGTGGAGGCTCCCCCTTTGCCATCTCAATTGCAGTTATCCCCAGAGACCATATATCCGCCTGCATGAAGAAAAAAAAATGATATGCAATGTTCATGATCAACAAAGTTGAACAGAAATGGAATAGGCGTAAACAATTTTCTCTACAATGTGGGGAGGGGGAAAGGAAGGGGGGCAGGTTGATCATAACAGGAGCAATCCATAAGGAAGGCTCAAGACTACTTCAAAAAACAATACCTTCTCATTGTATCCGTCTGAATTTTGAATTACCTCTGGAGCCATCCAGAATGGTGTTCCTACAAAAGTCTGTAATTGTTAACCAAATTAGCACAATGCTGAGGAAGTTCTGGATCATGAGCTTAAATCCCATTAGCATTACAAATATTAAAATATGATGATTCCAATCATTAAATATAATCATCTTCAATTTGAAGAAAGAAACAATAAAAATACATCTTTGACCCAAAATGGCCATATGATTCTGGGAATATGTGACTGAAAAAGCAAAGGAATAGCTCTGTCAAGCTGGGACAACGGTCATGTCACCATCTCCTAAGTAGTTAAATTCACAACATCCTGCTGCTAAGTACTTACAAAATTTTATGAAGCTCCAAAATAATATATGAGCCATATTGCTTGGACAAAAACACTTCTGCAGTAATAATTATTTGATTAACCTTTAAGAGATTTTAACCGGTAAGCAACACATTTGAATAGACAAACAGTTTCAAGCGCGCTCAAATAAGAAGTAAGGATGAATGAAAAAGATGAAATACTAAACCGAGAAATAGCTTCAAAAGAACTCAATTAACCAGTCCATGCAGTTCAGTTTTGATTCAAACTTTACATACATAAAACTAACAGTTATCTGAACCTACTGATATAACATTTAAAAATATTATATATTCTGCAATACTAATAATACAATTCATGTGCGTATGAACAAGAATATTTCAATCAATGAACAGGCCTACTAAGGGCCATGAGAAATGGGTCCTCACAAGAGAGACTTAACTGTAATACTAAAAAATAAACAGGCAATTCATATATCATCCATTATTCAGCCGTCCACTTCTAATGAAGAACGACGCTTAGCCAAACAAGTTGTAATACCTTTCTCCTGGATATTGTTCTTGTTAATTGCGCAGAAACACCAAAATCTGCAACCTGTCACAAGGTCAAAACAATAACTGTCGAATACTAAAAGTGAAATCAAAAAATTCAATTTGCATATCCTTTTTAATCACTCTTCGAACAATTCAGGAGAATTTTTATAAGCCTCTGAGAGAAACAAGGATATACCTTAACATCACCATTCTCACTCAACAAGATGTTAGCCGCTGCCAAATTTTTAGCATAAGGTTACTATTGGATCAAGAAACTCAGAGCAAGGCAGGGAAAGAAATGAACATTAACAAGAAGGTGAAACCTCAAATCAAAATAAACAGAATATTCTTCAGGCAAACATATAACTAACAAGAGTCTGTTTAAAAATACTCAAAGCGACAACCTAGAATCTATACCATAACGAGATTCAAGTATTATGGATGTGTGAAAAACCTTTAATATCTCTGTGAATTTTTCCTTCATTGTGTAAATATTCAATTGCATGCAGCAAGTCACGTAAAATACAAGCAATTGACATTTCATCCAGCGGAGGACCCGCCTGGAGCTGCACAAAAAGAAGATGCATTAGCTTTTGTACGAATAAGTTGTTATTGAAGAAATCATTAGTATTCACTTGCAAATCCATAATTAAAGATTAAAACATCAACTCTGTGCATAAGCACAAGTTTTTGGGTATAAAAAACATATACATTAACACATGCAACTGTTAATAGGAAAATATACAAATAAGCAACTCAATTTCTTAAGAATCTTTCAAGACATTCAAAATTTCATGCACCATGAAGAAGCAAGTCAGTGAAGTAACCTACTAGATCAGCAACAGAGCCACCGGCCATGTATTCCATTATTATCCATAGTTTAGTCTGGTTAAGATATGAACCATAATACTCTGTAATATATTGACAACGGCATTGTGACAAAACAGAAATTTCCTGGCATAAAAAATTAGAAACATGAGCAATGCATGATTTATCTGTTCCATGGACAACAAACTGGACAGGTTTGAATGACAGGTGATACCTTTTGAATGTCCTCAATTTCATCCTCACTACAGAAAACAAATCATAAGTTTAAGTTTTTAGAAGTATCAAATAATAAGATATAATAGAGACTAAGAAGAAGTGAGAAGTGTGTCATACACTCTAAAAATGTTGCAATACTACTAAATAAAACGACAAACAGGAGAAGCAACACTATAATTTGCAAAATGAAAAGACTTCAAGCTCTTTCCTTTTTAATAAGAGCCAAAATCCAATATAATTTATTAAAAAGCTACTGTTTTATATGACTATTAGCATCAGCAAGGTGTATCATAGTGACAGTTCCAGACCACAGATGCTAGATTGTGAAATTGATTATTGTTTCACAAAAACATTGGACTTTCTCTGCAATGTTAATGTTATTGCCAATACCATTGCAGTTTCATGATACGTGAGAAATTAAAACAGTAATTAACATAATATTGCAGCCGCTGCTAGTTCACGTGAAAAATATAACTTTTCACTGCTCGACCTATAACTGATTTCAGTCATATCAGCATACGATCAACTGCTGTTTCATCGATATTATATCAACAATATTTGCACCTCATAAAAACTTGTAGAGAAACTTCATAGCCATTGCCAATTTCAACAGCATTTTTTGACTATCCTAAGCTGTAGATCTGACTATATACAGCTTGTAAACATAAGTAGGGAAACTGTAGAAGTTTTGATGCAAAACATATTTAGAAAACAATGTATTCTGTTTAATCCAGTTCCCTTAGTCTAGGGAATTATAAAGTGCAGAATGAAAGAAAGAGCAAGGGAGGAAGACTTAGAGCATATGTAATCACTTTACAGTAAATAACAGACTGTAGGAGATGAAACTCAGGACAAAAAAGAAAAAAAAAATGCTATGCACTCACGATTCTTCCAAATCAATGACTTTGATAGCAATTTCTTTGTTAAGCTCCTTATCAAACCTGCACATCAAGAAAGGCATCAGGAAAGAACAGCTTAGAATGCAAACAAACTTAAGATTGTCATGAAACAAGAAAGTAGGGGCACAACTAGGTAATAAACCAAAAAAAAAAAATGACCCTTGCAATCTTTTAAATTCTCAATGGTATCTTCACCTATAGTCTCCTTAAATCTAAAGTTTTCAAATAACACCAGAAAACTATACGCTTCTTCATTGTTATCATCACTTGAAACATCCTAAAATATTCATTTAACCTTTTAAACGTGATTTTCCATTCTCACTATTGCTATTGGCCCTCCAACCTTAAAGTTCTAGTTCAGCCTTTAATGACAACACTGCATTTTGGGAAGAAGAACAGGATATGAAATGGACTCTAATGAATCAAAATTCATACTGCCCTACCATAATCAACAAAATCATGGATGAAAAAAGCAGCAGTGTGTTTTTTGTTTCTAATAAATGCGGAATGGTTTGAGTTTTAAAAATGTCCATCCTAACTTTATAAATCTCAAACACGTAATCCAACCATATAATAACCACAATTAAGGACCCTGCAAATTCAGAAATCAAATATAACATTTATGGTAAAAATGTTTCAGACCCTTATAAAAAAAACGCTCAACCACATAAAATTTGACTTCTTCAGTATCAGGATCCTTTTGTTGATTTGATTCATCAAGAAACTCATAGATTCCTAGCATTTGGCACTGCTTATCAGTTTACATTCAAAGTTCTGATTTTCTCTAAAATGTGGAATAGTGTTACGTCAATGGGGAACAATTCATGAAATAAAAAGTTCTTTTCAACTATTATATGAGATATACAATTTTTCTTCTTTTACATGTAATATTATCATTGCTAGCTTTGCATCCTAGAAGTCATTATTCTGCAATAACTTGACAGTGTCAATTTATTGCAGAATAATAGTACAAAGTACAATAAACAATTAAATGATTGACAATTTAATTTGCTATGCAAAAGTTTAAACTAATGGTAAAGGTAGAGAAAAAAAAAAAGGAACAGAGATTCAAAATTTCAGCATATCATTACTAGGAAGAGAATGCAAAATTCATAAAGTTAAGTCTTAAACAAAGTAAAGAGCAGAATAAAACACTATTAGATTCACTAACATTATAAAAAAAAAAAAAGGAAAAAAAAAAGCATGAGCGACATTGTAAAGGATTTAATGAAAATGAAAAAATAGAAACTTACGCTTTATAGACATCGCCAAATGATCCTCTCCCAATCAACTCTAAGGAACTAAATCTAGCCCCAGCCGCTTCCATTAACCCTGCTGCATCAGCCATTTCTATGCCAATCCAAAAACTTGTCCTCAACACCTACTTTATACACTAGTTCAATCCAAATTGTCTCCACATTACCCACATTCTCCAAAAATCCCCTTCCAATTCACTGCTCCAAATCCGCATAACGCAAAAGGTCTCTTTCAATCCATATTTTGTCCTCAAAAACCAACTCTGTAACATGATTTATGACAACCCATCAAAAATCACAACAATATACTCAAATCAACTGCAACAGAGATCTAAAAAGAGGAGAGAATATATAAAAAAATGTAATTCAACAATGCAACAGAGAAATTTTACACTCAAAGCAAAAACAAATGGATGATAGATTAAGAAATGTAGAATCTTTCCCAGTTGTAAATGAATGATTTGATATTGTTAGGTGAAGGAGAGTGAGATATGCTAAAGTGACAGCCCAACAGAATGAATTCGAATGCAACAACAAACGAATTCCCAGTAATGATAGCGAAACCACAACACACACGTGTCTTCAAATTTGGGTTTTCATTTTTTAGCGTTTCTGTTGGATATAAGAGATTGAGAAATTGAGAGAGAGATTTCGAAATCTGTTTACCTGTTAATATCGAACGACCCAGTAGATCTTTCTATTTCTGTTTCGATTATCTCTCTGTATAAAGAAGGAAGGAAGGAGTTAGTTTTTCTCTCTCTATCTTTCTTTGTCTTTATTGTCTCTCTCTTTGGGCCTCGTCGCAGAGAGGCTATGAGTGCTACGAAGAGATCGAGAGAGAGAGAGAGTCTGTCTGTTCAATGGAGTTTTTTTAACTTTCTATTTATTTTCTTTTCAGTTTAACTCTTAATAATAATTATTAGAATTTAAGAATGACTATATATTATTTATTATATTCGGATCCGGGTTTCTAGTTGGGTCAATGGATCTTGAAACCCCGTGTTTTGTTTCGACCCAAAGAAAATTTATATTCTATTTTGAAAAGTTACTATTACATCCTTATATAATGGTTAAATATACTAATCGGTCCTTATTTTTAAAAAAAATATATGATTAATTCCTTAACTTTTGGCTTCATCAATCATTTGATCGTTACGCCTATTTTTTCTATATTTTTAGTGTTAATTTCTATCAAAAAGACAAAAACACTCTTAGTTAAAGTCTCACAACAGCAACTGCTTCTTATATGATAGTAATTTTTCTTTTATATTGAAAATAATTTTTAAAAAAAAATTTTTTTGAAGAGATTAAAAATCAACAAGTAAAAGAAATAAGAATATTTTCAAATCATCATTTTCTATAATAAAATTTAATATATTTAACAAAAATATCAAACAATTTTTTAAATAATCATGTAAAAATTTGCTTGTAATTTCAAATCATCATTTTCTATAATAAAATTTAATATATTTAACAAAAATATCAAACAATTTTTTAAATAATCATGTAAAAATTTGCTCGTAATATTTGACAATGTTAAAAAAATTTAAAAAGAATGAGAGGGAGTTGCAACTAAGATGGACAAGAAAATAAAGAAATTAATTCTTAAAAAAAAGAAATTAAAATGAAAAAAAATCAAATAAAAGAAAAAAATAATTACAATAAGGTTAAATTTATGAGGCATTTATCTAATGAATTGCAGCTCTCTTTTTCCACCACTTGATAATCAAAGAGTTTCCAAATTTTAGTTCCATATTTGAAAATTTACTGTAAATATTTGAGCTATTCTAATGTATTTTTAGAATTTTCAATCAAGATCTCAGCAAACTTAACAGCAATGTGGAAAGTGAGGCAATCAAACACTTGAGCACATTCATTTTTTATATGACCAAGATGGTTCATGACGATGACTTGAGAAGTGAAGCTAGTAACATTCTCGGCACGATGATCATTTTTCTTTTAACTGTAATATTAAGCGAATTCTAAGCATCTAAACAAAATTTCAAAAGTTTAAAAAACAAACCCATAATCTCTTGCACGTCAAGAATGAAAGACAGATCTGCATTCCAGAGCCAATTTGACAAATTAAAATTCCTCTTTGGTCATATATGTGTCGAGAATAACTAAGAAACCATATCAAGTTACCTCATGAGTTGATAGGTTTATTGGATTATTGGAATTGAGATGTGAAACATGATGGAGAGAGAAATTAAAAAAAAAAAAAAAGAAGGGGCCATATTTAGTCTGTTTGACAGATATTAACTGCAAAAACAATAATTAATAAACGGAAGGACTAAACAATTGGATATGATAAAAATTAAGGATATAATAATGTATTTTAGAAAAAGCGGGGACCGATTAGCATATTTAAGCATTATATAGGGATGTAATTGTAATTTTTCGTTCTATTTTCTTAAATAATTATTTTCTTTATTGCTACTAAATTTCATTTTTCGGAAAATGATAATAAATGCTTAAAATATCAATGTTTCAGTAATAAATGATAATAGCAAGTCTAAAATTATTAATTTTTGAAAATAATAAAACTTAATAAATCTTGCATTAATTAACAATATGAGTGTAAGTAAATTTTGATTTTATAGTTCTTAACTAATAATAGTAATTATATCAAATAACTAAATAAAATTAAATAAACTATATAACAGAATCAAATAGGCATATATTCACTGATATGTCAATCATGGGTAGGGGTGGATATAACTCAGGTCAAATCGAAAAATCAAATTGAACTTCCATTTGATTTGATTTTGGAAGTATTATAAAATTGTTTTGGTGTGCACTAATAGTTTTAGGGGCAGAGACTAATAGATTCTAGGGTAATCGGTGAAGTTGTCTATAAAGGAGTTGAGTGAGCTCCAATTCGTCAAACCTAAAATTTGGCTTAATAGAATTTTACTCAACTCAACCACGCTCGAGCTCAATAAGTTTCAAACTTATTGAACTTATTGAGCTCGAGACTCCAATTAAACTCGATCAAAACTTGTTTATTTGAACTTGTTTGATATTATTTAAATTCATTGTAGTTCAAAATACTTTATACAAAATTCAAGCAATATAGATCAACCCAAACTAAACCAACCCAATACAATATAATTCAACAAAAACATTTAAATATATCATTTGATGTGTGATATACATAAAGGAATAGGTAGATAGATCTTCTTAATTGTTTTTTTTTTTTTCTCTCTTTGATAATCTGCAAATTAAAACATAAATAAACTTTTCTGTAAAAAATAATTTAATGACTATCATTTAAAGTTTCAATAAAGAAAATATTAATAAATGAATTACTTTACTCTTCTTTTTAATCGCATCAACAACACGACATCAATCTCCACTACATAATAATATTTAGGGCAATTCTAGTAGATGTGATATTTTAAAACTTATGTTTAGTTTGACTTTTCAATTTAAATTGTTGTCAGTTTGGATTTGTTTTTACTTTTATGGCCTTTTTTATTTTGTTATGCGTTAATTTGTTAATAAATCAGCGTTTTAATTGCTTTGTGTTTCCTTTTCTATTAATTTCATATTTCAATTATCAATATTTTTAATTGCTTAGTGTTTCCTTTTGTATTAATCTCCTAGTTTAATGATCATTTTCTTTTGTTCAGTTTCTTCTCTTTTTTGCTGCCGTTTTTTTTAGCCAGCTCTCGTCTTCTATTTTTTATTTCTTCGTTTTCTTCCAGCATTCTTTTTTTAGTTTTTGCTCTTCTATTTTTTGTTTTTTCGTTTTCAGCTAGCTCTCGTCTTCTATTTTTGTATAAACAAAACTGTCACCGCTATGGATGTTGTTTATATTCTGTATGTTTGGATTGATACTGATACGATATATATATATACCGTATTTACTTAGTCTAATCTAATGTGTTAACTGGTGTGTGTGTATATATATATTAATTGATTTTACAGATACAGTATATATATAGTGTATATATTAATGCAGTATATGTAACGGCCCAGCCCATGTGTGATATTGTTCGCTCTGGGCCCTACGGCCCGCACGGTTTTGTTTTTGGGAGAAATGAGAAACTTCCTAGGAGGTCACCCATCCTAGGATTTCCGTTAAGCGAGCACGCTTAACCCTGGAGTTCTTCCAACTCTCCAGCCATTCCACCACCAAAAGGCCTCACACATGTTTTAAACCGCCCACATTAAGTACATCACTTCCCTCTCGCACTTAACCGATGTGGGATTCGCCTAAGGTGAGTGCACTGTGAGTGCACTGTCACTACAACCACCGCTCACAGCCACCGCTAATGTACTCAATATCTACCTCGGGTCTAAATAAAATATTATGTCCCTCTCTGTAGCACGATTCATGACCCGAGAAAATAATACCATATAAGATTCAAAAATTTTTGGGGCGTTATAGTATATACACCATATGTATCGTATTTACAGTCGTTGTTATCGTTGTTGCGGGTCGTCATCCTCATTATTATTTTTTTTTGAAAGAAAATGTTGGATTTTATTAGTCATCCAAACAAATTAACGAAGAAACAAAAGACGGGAAATTACAAAACCAATCTCCCACATTCGACAAGGAACGAGATGCTTGAGCTAGTCGGTGAGCAAACTCGTTGGACGAATGATAAACATGCTTAAACTTAAAAACACAACCAGATTGTGATGATAACTGCCGAATAGAAACGATAATATCACCCAAAATCGAGCCATACACAAGCCCACTTCCCTGTAGAGCATTAATTATCGATAAGTTGTCAGATTCCACAACAATTTGATGCCATCCTCTCCCCTCTAACCAGCTTAACGCTTCTTTGATGGCCATTGCTTCTGCTTCAATTGGCCTTAAACTGACCTCAAATTTGCCAATCTTAACACCCAACAAAACTGCATCACTATCCCATAAAACTGCCCTATAACCAGCACTAGTACCATCTGTATAAACAGCTGCATCCACGTTTAATTTGACCCAATTAAGTTCCGATTTTTGCCATTTAGACACAACAGATGGTGTTCTACTTGACCCAGCAGCGACCTTCAACCAATCAGACAGAAAACTCGAGGCTTTATGCCAAACAGCCATCGGTGAGGAGTGCTTCTGAGACCATATAATATCATTCCTCACTGACCAAATCTGTCAGCAAACAGTCATTGCCACAGCCACATCCTTATCATTAAAAATAGCAAAAATCTTCCCCATCCACTCTTGGAAGGAGGCAACCATAGGAGAATACCAGCCAAGGAAAGAAGCTCTCCAAACTTGCTTAGAAAACGGACAATGAACCAATAAACGAAAAATATTTTCATCAGATTGGCAACACAGAGGACATATGGAAGGAACATCCACACAACGCCTTCGCAACAGATCACGAGTTGGCAAAATATTATTGCTAGCTCTCCATGCAAAATTAATTACCTGTGATGGTGCTCTAATCTTCCATAAGCGAGTCCACAACCTCCTCATATCTGCATGGATCATTAATGGTTGTTTCTGCACAAGTGCTCTATAGGCAGTCTTCACCGAGTATGACCCATCAATCTCAAACCTCCAAATGATCTCATCAGCGACTCCAGTGATTATGGGTATTCTTAAAATGAAGGATACATCTCGATAATTAAATATTCTCCGTATCAACTGCTCATTCCACCTTCCATTTAACAATAAATCCTACACATAAAAGACTCCAACACCAGGGTCAAAATCTGTAGTAATAAACGGGTAAACCGCATCACGAAGCCATGGTTCTGACCATATAGCAATACTCCTTCTGCATCCAACTTTCCAGCACATCCCACTCTGAATAAGCTCCTAACTCTCCCGAAAACTTCTCCAAAGATAGCTGGGATTACCTCCCAAAGGTGCCGCAAGAAAATCGACATTCGCATAATATCTCACTTTTAGCAACTGTGCCACTAAGGATTCTGGCTCCTTAATCAATTTCCACCTAATCTTCCCAAGGAGAGCAATGTTGAATTCCCGTAATTGCTTAAAAGCAAGACCTCCAACATTTTTATCCCGGCATAAACATTCCCAACTCATCCAATGAATGCCTTTATGTGTAGCATCAGAACCCCACTAAAAGCGGCACATAATTTTCTCCAATTCATCACAAAGGGACTTTGGGAACAAAAGTAGCATCATAACATAATTAGGCACAGCTTGGAGCACTGTTTTCAAAAAAACTTCTTTACCTGCCTTTGATAACTTCTTAATCTTCCAAGAGTTGAGTTTTTTCCAAAATCGATCCTTAATGTACCCAAAGACTTCTTTCTTATTCCTCCTGATAGCCATAGGTAGCCCCAAATAAGTGCCAAGGTCATCGTGTTCCCCAACCTGCAGTAAAGAGCAAATGTCCCTCTTTGTACCAGTATCTGTGTTTGGGCTAAAATAGACCAAAGATTTTGAAAAATTAATGGCGTGTCCTGATGCAAGCGCATGCTCTGAAAGCAAAGACTGAATAGTTTGAGCCTCTGGAATAGTAGCCTTAAAAAATAAAACACTGTCGTCGGCAAAAAATAAGTGGGACACTGTTGGAGCACCTCTAATAATTTTTATCCCATGAATTGCTCCTGCATTCTCCTTTGCTTGAATAAGTCGTGAAAGGGCTTCGGTACAAATAATAAACAAATAAGGACTTAAAGGATCACCCTGCCGCAAACCCCTACTAGGTACAATAGGTCCGATAACCTGTCCTTGATGCAAGACTTTGTAAGAAACTGAAGAACTACAGTGTAGAATTTGGGCAATCCATTTCTCGCTAAAACCCATTTTCCTCATAACAACACTTAGGAAAATCCACTCAAGCCTATCATAGGCTTTGCTAATATCAATCTTCAATGCAGCATAGCCAACTCTTCCACATCTTCTAGCTTTCAAATAATGAACTGACTCAGAGGCAATAATTGAGTTATCCTGAATGTGCCTTCCCAGTACACAAGCACTTTGAGTCGGCGAAATAATTTTTGGAAGGATAGCCTTTAATCTATTCGCATACATCTTGGATATAATCTTGTAAAGGACTTGACATAAGGCAATAGGACGTAAGTCCATCATTGTGACAGGATTTTGCTTCTTGGGAATTAACACCAGAAGAGTTTCATTCAGAAGTGGCGGGAATGTACCTGCATCTGCACATTCAATACAAAATCTTGTAACATCAGGGCCGATGATACTCCAAAAGTGCTGGTAAAAGCCGGGATTTAGTCCACCAATTATAACATCCCTTCCCGGTCCACCCGTTAACCCGAATGAACTGAGCCGAGACGCTACAATCTGGTTAAACTTATATCCTGTCATGCTGATATCATCCTGTATGCTAAATATGAATATAAAACACTCCCAATTAAACTTCAAACTTTCAATATCTCCAACTAATCATCATAATCCTCAATAGCATTTAATATCTAGCAATTAATTTCATTCAGAATCTATATCAAGTCTTCATGACCTAATCATACCAACTATAGTAAAATATTTCATATTCAATCATTTCCTCCAAATACTTACACCATAATAATTTCATGCTTCAATTATATTTCCAATTACATAAGCTCTAACAAATGTAATAATCATACATGCCATAAATCTTAATACATGCCATAATTCTTAATTATACAACTCTCAATCTACTATGACTAAAATAGTCACTTCTGTTTTGATGGTACTCTTTTAGTCTTCAAGTAGCAACCACGATCTTCAACCTGCGCGTGATAAAAATCGACGCGCTGAGTATAAAACTCAGTGGTGCTCATAATTCACATACTTAACAAAGTGTGGTGGCAATTAACTTAAAATACAAATTTCATAAAGCATTGATCATCATAGAATCAGTAAATTTCAACATAAATGTCTCTTTATAGCAACGAATAAACTTCTAATTCATAAACATCAATAATTTAGTTCTAATTATCTCATAACTCCTTTACATGAACCTGTAATCACACATTATGATACTAGCATAATCTTACCTGCTGTTCATTGTGTTGTATGGATGAGATCAATAAACATGTAAGAATACATAACAGTATGTGTTCATTGTCTTACTTGCTATTCATTATGTTGTATGACTTATGCACTTTTAGTCACATCATATAAGTTATGATTAATAACATCTCATGATTGTATGGATCCGTAAAGATTCAATAACTAAACTTGTAAACATATATAGCATTATACTTTCATGATCTTACCTGATGTTCTTTATGCTGTATGAATTCTGCAACTTTGATTAAACTCAGTGAATATCACAATGAATAAAGAAACATATAAGCACATACATATGTAGAAATAAACATGTACTCACATATGGAATGTAAGCACACATATCATGATACTTTCATTTTACCTTGATGAGCTTTCTTGCTGTTTAGTATACTGTATGATTCATGCAATGTTATGTCAAGATATCTGTATGGCTCCATAAGGTTATAGTGAAACCGAAGTGATAAGAAAAACTGTATGAAACTGGATGAAACTGTATGCTTGGCTGCTATGGCCTATATAATCATATCCACTCAACGGCCTGTAGCCGGAGTACCAAACTGTATGGGGCGCAGATCTGCTATTCTATGTCGCGACATAGCCTTATCTACATGGTTTCTACCTAACCTCAATGGAGCATATTAATGGAATGACAATAGATAAAACAAAAGCATAGTAACTGTGTCATAATTTGCATGCTTGTGTCATGTTATTTTCACTTGCTTGTGTCATAAAATTAACTGCTTCATCATTTCATAAAATTTACTGCTTACCTGTATGTTGATAGCCTCGCCAAGCGGGCAACTTGTGTCATGTTAGTTTCACACCATTTGCATGCTTGCATTTTGTGTTTATACATGTGTTCATGTTGTCTTTTTGCTTTAAAATGATTGAAGACATACAAGTTGAGAAAAGGAATACAATTGCATAGAATTCATAACTTCATACACCATTTCACATCATTTCACAATTGCATAGAATACAATTACAAGTTGTGTTTACCTCATTTCACATCATTTGCATGCTTGCATGTTGTTTTGATGCATGTTCTAATGTTGTCTTTTTGTTTTAAAATGATTGGAGGCATATAAGTTGAGCAAAGGAATACAATTGCATAGAATTCATAACTTCATACACCATTTCACAATTGCATAGAATACAATTACAAGTTGTGTTTACCTCATTTCACATCATTTGCATGCTTGCATGTTGTTTTGATGCATGTTCTAATGTTGTCTTTTTGTTTTAAAATGATTGGAGGCATATAAGTTGAGCAAAGGAATACAATTGCATTGAAAATGAAGTCAAAAGAGCATAAAAACATAAGTCGCGAGCGCGCAAATGCAATTCGCGAGCACGCAAAGCACCAAAAGAGAGTCAGTGAGTTTACAGGCCAAGTCGCGAGCGCGCAAATGAAATTCGCGAGCGCGCGACGTGTTTTCCAGCCTGCGCAGTCTGTACTCTTTTGGCCATATCTCTCAATATATAACTCCGATTTGGGTGATTCAAAAACCCATATAAAGCTAACACATAGAGGAACAAATAACTCTTCTATGACACTTCCTAATTCCATCATTAAATGGGGTAAAAATCAAGGTGAAGTTACTGGTAACTTTTCCAGCAAAACTTGTTTCAGCATGAACTCAATATCTACTTCATTTATTCATTTCATCTCATGTTTTTTCACCATTTTCAGTCTTCTCACTCAACATTAAGCAACATATCATCTCATTTTCAACACATCACACAAATTATCATGTAAGGAAATGAATTAAACTAAAAGAGATAGCACACCTTGACTCCAAAAAGCTTAAGCTCTTCTTTTTAGCTTCCTTTTTCTTCTACCTTTGAGCTCACCTCTCCTATACATGAGAATTCTTATGAATACTCTAAAAATATCACCAAATGATTCAAGTATGAAATTCAAGAAGGTTTACTTACTTGGATAGAATAGAAGTTGAATTAATGTTTGAATCCCATTAACATCTTCACTACCATTAAAAGTGATGGAGAAAGGAAAGTGGAAGAGGAAAGTAGAGGAAGAAGATGAAGATAAGGATGAAGAAATGATAAGGAATGGAACTCACGGGTACATCTCCAAATATCATGGATTTTTATGTGAAAATTACCAAATGGTACCTCAAGTGTCAAAATGGTACAACTTAATACCTCAACTTTATATTTTAGTGCAAGCAAGTCCTAATCCTTATACTTTGATCTTTTTGTTTCCTTCAAGTAAGTCCACTTCTTCTCCTTATTTCATTCTAGCCCACTCTAGACTCTAATGGCTCGAACCGGGTTTTGGAGCAGCCCGACTCGACTCTAAGCAACGACTCGATTCAATAGAAAAATGGGACGTTACATCAATACTAGGAGACTTATCGCTCCCCATGGCAAAAACTGCCTGCCTCACTTCCTCGGCTGTAAACGCTTCCTCAAGATCCTGATTATCCAACCAAGACACACACCTGGGAATCGTGTTAAGGATACTCTCTGGTGAGCAAGCCTGTGCCGCATAAAGGTCACCAAAATAGTTTGATATAACACCACTTAGACCCGTGTCCCAAGTCTTCCACTCGCCATTAGAATCCTGTAACCGTTCAATTCTATTCTTCTTCTGCCTCGCAGTAGCCTTTGAGTGAAAATAGCGAGTATTCCGATTACCACACTGTAGCCAAAGCTCCTTAGCCCTTTGTTTCCAGAACAACTCCCGCTGCACATAAATTTCAGCCAGTCTCTCCCTTGCCTGCAAATAGTTTCATCTATCTGACTGTGATCTCCTACCTCGAAGCAATTTCAGCTTCTGTCTACAATCATTCAAGTCTTTCTTAAAACTGTGTCGATAATTTTCCCCCCATTCATTAAGTGCTTTACTACAAATCACCACTTTATCCAAGAAATTAGCTTCATTGTGATTCGTCCAGCATTTTTCTACCACTTGTCTACATTCCGGCTTCCTCGACCAGTGGTTATCAAAATGAAATAAATGCACCATATTCCTCGGCACATAAATCTGCATCTGTACAAAAAATAGGTAAATGATCATATGTGGATAAATCAAGAATCATCCCCTTGGACAGACGGAAGAGACATCGCCAACTCTCCAAAACTAAGACACGGTCCAACTTTGCCTCCGTGTGATCCTCTCCAATCCTTCCATTGTCCCACGTGAATGGATACCCTTCAAGTTTGAAATCAGATAAACCAGCATCACTTACGGCATTTTGGAAACCATGCAATAAGTTAATAGGCTGCGGTAGTCCCCCTCGCTTCTCAGAACTAAAAAGGATATCGTTAAATTCACCCATGCAGACCCAAGGAAGAGATGAAAGCGAACCCAATTGAGTCAACAGTCTCCATGATTCGTGCCTCCTGCTTCTATTTGGTTGTCCATAAAATCCAGTCAACCGCCATAGTCCAACTCCCAACAAGTCTACTTCCACATCAATAAAATAAAAGGAGGAGCCCAACAACTGAACATTACTAGCCCCTTTCCATAACAATGCCAAACCCTCACTATGACCATTATTATCAACAGAAAAGAAATCATCATAGCAATAAAGACTTTATTTCATTAATTTTATTTGCATTACAAATTGTTTCAATAAGGAAAATAAAATTCGGCCGCTTTTCCCGAGCAATTTGTAACAAATTCTGAACTGCCTTGGTATTGCCCAACCCACGACAGTTCCAGCTTAACAGACTCATTTTTGTCGGCGGGTCTGTGTGCCAGAACCCACCACTGCCCCGATTTTTGTCGGCGGGTCATCCTCATTATTGAATCACATAAGTTGTATAAGTATTTGCTCTTACAAATTTCGTGTTTCCTTGTATTTTCTTTTTCTTAGGATTTCATTTTTTTCAGCATTTCCTTTTTTCCTCCCGTTTTTTTAGTGTTTCCTTTTTTTAGGTTACTCACACTGTTTATTGTAACGGTTGAGAGTCATGTTGTTTGAAGTTACTTTGGATATTTTTGTTTTATTTTTGAACAAACCTGTTAGTTTCTTAATGTTTGATATTTTAAGACATTTAGTTAAAAGTAGAACCTTAAATTTCACATTTACCTAAAAACCCCAAATATTTATACCATCTTAGGAGCTAAAGATGTACGATATAGATCAATAATATCAAAGCGCTTATGTTACAACTTTTTTAATTTAAAAACACATCAGCTTTCCGGTTATTTTCAAACGGAAAAACTAACAGATGTATTTTTATGTAACGTTGATTAAAGTTTTAGTATTGTTTCGTAACAAATTAAATTTTAGACATGTCAATGAAATAGGATCTATATTTAAAGCATGACTGATGAAATTAAACCTTGGTTTTAAATATATAACATTTTAGGAATATAATTAATAATATATTTATTTCATCAAATAAAATAAAATTTTATTCTATAACCCTCGTAATACCCCTTCATCATAAACCATTGTTTATTTTATTATTATCCAATTATCAATAATTACATTATCCATTTTTATTTATATTCTTGCATATTTTACTAAGAATATAGTCTTAACATGTCAAAACTTCTACTGCTTGTCCTACTCCAAAGGAAAAGGAACTTCATGCTTTAAATATTAAAGAAAAAGATTTATTAACTAATTTTTTAATATTTCAATCAAAAACAAAAGTAATTTATTTCTAAACATATTTTTATGTAAATAAACTTGTAATCCATTTCTTTCATATATATATATATATGATGACATAAGAAATGGAGTTTGCCTAAGAGGGTCAAAGGGTGCATAATTAGGTGCCTTTTTGGCTAATTATGC